>NC_143256.1:12299225-12603451 GCF_984573655.1 Nuphar pumila
GAGAGAGAGAGAAGGAAAGATGAGAGCTTCCTCAATCTCTCTATTCATTGGGACTTCCATGGCCATTCCTTCGGTAGCCGTGTCGGCATTAAGAACAATGGCAAGAGCACACTCATTGGTTTTATCAATGGACTACGGCAACAAAGTCAATTCGCATGTGAGGGAATCAACATGTTTCTTGAGATCATCATCACCTTTGGCAAGTGAGTCAAATATATTGTTTTGTTACCTAGACTTCCTCCTAGACTTGTTGCAGCAATCTTGAGATGCTTTGGAGGTTGGCCATGTGGTTTTCAACAATATCGTGCTTGGTGTTGGTCTTTTGGCGAATCGGTCGACGATCTTGGTAATAAAGGCAAAATTTATTTTTTTTTTAAATAGAAGAATGAAGGATTGTTCGCTCTGATACCACTTGATGCATTCTTGGGCCAAGGTTAGGAATTTTAGACAACGGGTAGGCTCGGTTAGGTCTAGATATAGGTTAACACGAGTGCAGAGGATGCAGAATTCTAACAAGGTTTGGTAGAAAAATTAGTGTGCCCAAACAGAACCACACAAAAATCCCAAATTTTAAGGGATGGTTTTAGACACCTTGGACTATGTACAATTGAAATTTTAAAGGCAGACAACATAGGAACATGAATAACTGACTCAGATGGGTGGCAAGATAAACTGGATAGGACAAGGACAGATTGGGTTTGGGGGACAAATATACCAACTTATAAATTTTAAATCTCTTTAAAAAGAGCTCAATAAATTATTATTTTTAGAGGGTAGACAATAGACACCCTTAAAGTATACTAGGTACAAATTTGAGATTCAAACACCTTAAGGTTAGGGCTAGACAATTTAATGAAATCTAACTACTTTTCAAGGTAGGTCAAAATTCAACCTTAGCTAAATTAGGTTAAGTGGCTTCTAAGCTATGTTTAGGGTTAAGGGAAGGGGTTTTGCTAGACTTAGGCTGACTTGGCTAGCATTTACTATAGTGGCTGGTTCAGTTGGGGTTAGGTCATGGCTTCATGGGATCAACTTGGACAAGGTGAGACTGATAGGGACTTGGGTTTAAACCACCAGATGGAGATGGGCCTTGGTTGCAGTGTTAGTCCACTACAGTGAGTTAGACCACAAGGGACTTATACATCTGAACGTGAGAGAGACTAGCCCTTGAGAGAGAGATGAGTCAAGAGGTAGGGACTTGAGCTAGAGAGTGTCATCCTTTAAAGAGAGAAGGGACGAAATTGAGAGATTGAGAGATGCCTGATTAAATTCATAATTCATTTGATTATTTTCAAGCATGGAGCAAGGCATCCCTATATATAGGCCAATGAGGGGTATATAATGCCTCTACAAGTTACAAAAGCAAATATAAATGAAAACTTAAAGCTAGCCAAGTCTAAAAATGAACTAGGACTAAATTTGGTTAAATTTATTTGAATCAAGCCAGAAATAGGGGTCTTCATCTTCATTTTTAAATTTCTTTTTTTACTACCTTTTTTCTTTCTTAGAGACGCATTCAAACCCCTTACACAATTTTTAGAGAGCTATAAAAATAGGGTAGGATGCATCCTAAAGTGGGTCCCACCTAACTCTTTATTTCTAGCTCACCTATTTTTAGACACTCCAGAAATAGAATTCTTTGACTTCCAATTTCCTTTTTTATAGGATCCCTTAAGACCCTTACACGAGTTCCATGGAGTTGGTGGCCCCCCATAAAGTCTTCACTGCCAGACTTAGGAGGTGACACCCCTAGTTGGGTGCCAAGTTCCAACATTTAGAGCATTAAATTATGATTTGGGTCTTCATAATTTAGGTGTGCATCACTCGCCCAGATGCACTACATGACTCTTTCTTATAAAATGTGATCTGCTTGATTTTCAAAAATGACAGAATTATGAAGAACCCAAATATTCTAAATAATGATTTGGAAGGCCACGAACCATGTTCGTCATAAAAAATTGCAATTAAACCATCATCTACCCCATTTTTCTAATGGCTCTTAAATCAATCTTTTTGGCACATTTTCTTCCAAACTTTTTGGCAATAACTGCATCGAATGATGAGATATTTTGTCATTTTCTCTGATTTCTTGCAGAAACACCACTTGTTAGCCATGGAAAAACCCAATTTTTGGAGCTTGTCATGGGTGAGAAGCTTGTTATAGTATGCAAACATCTAGGTTAGGGCTACCCCAGGGTAATGTCCCTTGCCAAATAAGATAGGCATGGTGAATCTTGATATGGTGCATTTGGATGGTCTCCCATGATGTTTTAGTAGAGAAAAGTGAAGGGCCAGATCATGATATGTTAATCATTTTAGGTTTGATTGCTTAAGTGCCTGCTCTAACTGAAACCCAGATTCTTTTATACGTTGCACGATGCTGAGAGGGATATCAAGATCCAATCCTCGGCCACTTTAAGAGGTTGAAAGTACTTGATAAGGGATCTACTAAGATAGATAGGATTTTGGTGCTCCAATTTTTTAATCTGCTGAGATAGCTTCGAATATCCTTTGAAAAAAAAGCAAACACAAGTATTTGATGAAAAGGTGAGCTCTTTGCCTCACACTAAGATGACTAACTAAATGCATCCAACTTGGAGTAAGATTGAAAGGAATATAAACGTTTTTTTATTAATTATGAGACCAGATTTTGATTCAAATTCATGAATAATGTCTAGAAAATTATGAATGAAATACCTTCTGTTCTGAATGAAAAATAGGTCATCGTCTGCAAAGAAGGAATGACTCCAACAAAATTTCTTAATAGAAATAGGATGGAAGAGGTTTGCATCTTTCGCTTGATTTAATCAACGACTGAGCCTTTACATCGCAAGGAAAAAAATGGGGATAAAGGATCCCTCCTACCTCACACCACTACTGCTAGAAAACACCGGCCCTAGCTCTCCATTTACCACTAATGTAAATTTAAGAGTTGACATACATCTCATAATGTGATCTATCTCAGCATCCCCAAACTCAATCCGACAAAGGGTATCTTTTAAAAAGAACCAATCCACACATAAAAAAAAGTGCAACACACGATATTAATGTGGTTCGGTGAACTATCACTTACATCCATAATACTCCACTCAACACATCATTTGTGGAGTTTTCCATTATTTAAAGGTATTACAATGGCTTATCAACTTTTCTGAGTCGGTTTTTTTAGATTCTTCTTTTTTATAAGATTGCCACTTTTCATTCTAACTGTATTATCTTCAATATCAAGATTATCATTATTATTGATAATCTTGATATTATTGGTAGTCTTGGTTTCCATCATATTAGCTTCACATTTGATAGTGTTAATACTCTTGGTCTCCATTATATTATAACTGCTTGTGAGAGTCCCATTGTCGATAGTCTTGATCATATTAGATTCGCATACGGCTTTATCAAAACCACTTGCGAGAGTCCCATTAACATGCCTGATATTATTGTGATCTCTATCATAACTGACTTCATATTTGGCCTTATCAAACCGCTTGTGAGAGTCTCACTCTTGTTCCTGATATTGTCGTGATCTTGTTTGTAACCGTTTTCACATTTGGCCTTATCGAAACCTCTTGTGAGAGTCCCATTATCGTGCCCAATATTATTGAGATCTCGATAGTTGATATTATTGACATTATCTCTTTTGTTAACAGTCTCACTCAAACTGGTCACAGGCGGAGTGGAGAGACCCAGCTTGACTCAAAGATTAAGGAAGTGAGTGTGCGATAATGGCTTAGTAAAAATGTTGGCAAGTTGTTTTGACGAGGGCACATAATGAGTGATGAGAGTCCCCAAGGCAACTTTTTCTTGAACAAAATGATAGTCGATTTCAAGATGTTTTATGCGAGAATGAAAAGCGGGTTTGATGGTAGTCTGAAGTGCTGAAATATTATCACAAAAGAGAACAAGACGTTGACGGAAAAAGAGGCCGAAGTCATGTAGAAGAAACGTAAGTCACATAAGTTCAGCAATAGTAGATGCCATTGAACGGTATTCAGCATCTGAATTGGAACGGGCAACAGTAGGTTGTTTTTTTTGCACTACAAGAAATGCAATTGTTTCTAAAAAACATGCAAAAGTTGAAGGTAGAGCATCAGGTAATGGGGCATCCTGCCTAATTGACATCGAAGAAGGCATATAAAGGCAATGATTTATTAGAGAGCAGATGGATACCGTGATCAGTAGTGTCATGAACAAAATGAAGAATCCACTTAACCATCTGAAAATTAGTATTGATCTGGTTATGCATGAACTGACTGACAAAGTTAACACTGAAAGAGAGATCAGGCTGAGTCATTAATTATGAGGTATTGAAGTCCTCCAACTAGACTTCAATAAAAGGTGGCATCCTGAAAAGGCAAGTCACCATTTATCATGCCAGCAGCATGGGCCACCATGGGTGTTGAGACAGGCTTGATGCCAACCATTTGGGTTTTGTCAAGAAGTTCATAGACATAGCTCTTCTGATTTAGAAATAGACCCTCAGAGGACCAATGGACTTTAATGCCCAAAAAAGAGTGTAAGAATTCAAGATCTTTCATTGCAAACTCTTGACTGACAGTGTGGATGAACTGACCAAGAGACTGAGAATCATTGCCAGTCGGAATAATATCATCAACATAGAGTAGAACAATAATGATCATGGATCCACTTTTGCAAATAATTAAGGATGGGTTAACAACACTTGAAAATAAACTAAGAGAGAGAATAAATGTGCAAAACCGATCATACCATGTCCGAGGAGCCTGCTTGAGCCCATACAGGGCTTTTTTCAGTTTATAAACAAAATCCAGTTGTTGAGGATTTTGAAACCCTGGAGGCTGGTCAAGAAACATAATTTTATTTAAATGACCATGTAAAAGGCATTCTTAACATCCAATTGGCGAATATCCCAGCTATAAGCTAAGGCAAGGGTGAGAACAATACATATGGTGGTTGGCTTGATCACCGGGGAAAAGGTTTTCAGGAAGTCAACACCCAGGATTTAATAAAATCCTTTAGCAACAAGATGAGCTTTTAGTCATTCGATAGAGCCGTCACTTTTGAGTTTGGTTTTATAGACCCACTTAAATCGGATGATATGCATGCCAGGCTCCTTAGGCACAAGTTTTCATGTCTCATTGAGATAAAGAACACTTATCTTCTTAAGCATAGCATCACGCCACCCATTATGAGCAAGGGCAGGCTTGCGACTCTTTGGTTCTAGAGGCACAAAGAGAGCAATAAAGTATTTGGGATTGGGCTTAACTATGCCATCCTACATACGAGTGACCATATGATAGATTCGAGAGGGTTGAATGACATAGGTGCCTTTAAGACTATCTTCATTGGCAACTAACTGTCTAACACCAGTAGAAAAATAATCACAGGGCTGAGACCCCGTAGAGATAATACTGACCAAGTTTGAGTTTGTTCACGTTGTGGGATTGTGACATCTTTATGGTGGCTCACATGTCACATTTCTTGGATCCTGTGAGTCATGAGACTCGACCAAGTTGGAGTCAAACTTAGCGAACCATTCATTTAGACTTATAAGTTCACTTCTATGTTGGTTGGCAGAGAAGAGTAGTCCTAGTTTTATGATATGAGAAGATATTTTCATCAAAAACAATGTCATAATGTATGAACACACCTAGTGGGAAGGGGGGGGGACAACGGTAGCCCTTGTGATGATCACTATAACCCAGAAAAACACATGGTAACATTTTTTGATCAAATTTATTGGTAGCATAGTCCCAAAGATATGAAAAGCATCAGCATCCAAAGACTCTCAAGCTTGTATAATCGGGTTTCTTCTTAAACACCTTCTCATAAGGAGTTTTCACATATAAGTTTGGCATAGGTAGTTGGTTAATTATTCATCTTACTGTTAAAAAAGCTTTCACCTAGAATTGGATTGGAATTTGAGCACGAAAAAGCATGGTTAACCCCAGTTCGGTGATGGACTGATGCTTCCGTTCAGCCATACCATTTTGCTCTAGAGTTTTTGGGCAACTTTCATAGTAGACAATCCCATTTCACTTTAAGTGGCGAGTTCAATACTCCCAAACTCGCCCCTTTCATCAGTTTGAAAAATCTTTATTTGTTTTTCAAACTGTGTTTGAACATACTTATGAAATTCAATAAATTTATTGCAGAATTCAGATTTATGTCTTATAGGAAATATCCAAGAAAAACAAGAATATTCATAAATAAATACTGCATAAAATCTAAAACTTTGATGGGAAGTAACAGGAGCAAGTCCCCATATGTCACAATGAACTTTTTTAAACAACTCCATTCAATGATCATCAAAAGAAAGAAAAGGAAGTCTACTTATTTTACCCATTTGTCAACTTGCACATATAGCACTTTTAACAGACTTTGGTGTTATTGAAATTGATTTGTTTTTTTCCAGAAAGTCAACAACATGTACATGCACATGCCCAAGTCGTTAATGCCAGACTTCCCAACTTGAGTTTCTAAATCATGAAGAAAAGAAAACTTGCTTTTTATGATCAACCTTATTTCTTGAGTTGTCAAATCCATATAGGTCTCCTACTCTACTCCATGTTGCTACTTGTCTGCTCATCCTCTTGTCCTTAATTACAAAACCATCAGATGATAATTCAAATAAATAGGGCATATCAGAAATTAATTGACTTACAGACACCAGATTCTTTTTAATCTCAAGAACGACCAAGATGTTCAAGTGAAGAGAATAATTAGCATTCTTGATTTTTGTGGACCCAACATGAGTGATATTTAATCTGGCACCATTTTCAACCATATATTTTTTAACCATAATACTTGGAACAAGTGTCGAGATTACCTAGATTAGTAGTAATGTGCGAGGTGGCTTATGTGTCAGGAAGCCAATCTTGATCTTGGCTATGAGTAAGTTTCATGGCAGAAAGAGCATGCGAGACATCTTCAGCTTGATAGGCGTGATTAAAGCAGTGCCAACAGTTGATGGCACTATGATTCATTTTGTCACATATTTGACATAGAATCCCCTTTTCTTTTTCTTGATTGCCTTTGGCATTCGGTTGATTAAAACTGATTTTGGTTTTATTTTGATTTAATCGATTGTCGCCCTATCTAGCTTGGATAAAGCCACGTCCCTTTGAGTTAAATTGTTGCTTTGTGTTAAATCCATTTTTTTAATTGGTAAATGTTTGTCCAAAAAAAGGCAGAGCACTCATTCCAACCTTCTTCATGTACGGCGTGTATGGTTTCATGCCCTTAAAGCAAGCCAACCACATCATCATATGATGGAATGAGCAGCTTCAACATAGTTGTGATAAATGCATTGTACTCATGACCAAGCCCATTAAGGAGCCATAATACCATGGTTTCATCTTCCACGGGCTTGCCAATGGCCGCAAGTTTATCACAAAATTTTTTGAACCCATTGACATATTTATTTACTACGACTTTTTTTTTCGATATGACTGCAACTTTTGCGTCAATAGAAATTTACGTTCCTTTGAAACATGAGTAAAGGCCTTGATAAGAGTATTTCATACCTCACTCGATGTTTAGTGGCCAATGACGAGACCCAACACTTCCTCAGACAGAGTTCCCGTGATCCATCTCCACAGCAGCCTGTCAGACTTTTTGTAGACAATAAACTCTAGATTTGAGATGCCAACAATGGTTTGAACTGTGATTGGAGTTTCGCCATCTATAAAGCCAATCATGTCTTGGCTCTCAATAAGACTAAGAAACTGTGTCTTCCATAATAAGAAATTCGAATGATTGAATTTAATTGTGATAAAATTTACCACATTCAGGTTGAAGGGGTTCGAGAATTTAATAGAGCAGTCGATGGATGTTGATGCCATTGAGAAGGATACAACAATCACCCAGGATGCAAAATGCTCTGATACCATAAAAAAAAGTGCAACACACAATATTAACGTGGTTTGATGAACTATCACTTACATCCACGATACTCCACTCAACACATCATTTGTGGAGTTTTCCACTATTTAAAGGTATTACATGGCTTATCGACTTTTCTGAGTTGATTTTTTTAGATTCTTCTTTTTGATAAGATTGTTACATTTGTTATCTTGATCTCTCTTCATTTTAACTGTATTAGCTCCAATATTAAGATTATCATTATTATCGATAATCTTGATATTATTGATAGTCTTGGTTTCCATCATATTGGCTTCACATTTTATAGTGTTGATACTCTTGGTCTCCATTATATTATAACTGCTTGTGAGTGTCATATTGTCAAGTCTTGATCATATTAGATTCACATACAGCTTTATCAAAACCTCTTGTGAGAGTCCCATTAACGTGCCTGATATTATTGTGATCTCTATCATAACCGACTTCATATTTGGCCTTATCAAAACCTCTTGTGAGAGTCCCACTCTTATGCTTGATATTGTCGTGATCTCGTTTGTAACAATTTTCACATTTGGCCTTATCGAAACCTCTTGTGAGAGTCCCATTATCTTGCCCGATATTATCGGGATCTTGATAGTTGATATTATCAACATTATCTCTTTTGTTAACAATCATAGGCTTTAGCAAGGTCTGTCCTGAGCATGAGAGAGAGAGTCTTGCCATGTGCCATAAAGCCGTTAATTCGTGAGCAATGAGAATGCACTCTGGGATATTACATCCCTTTTAAAAAGCTCTTTAATTTTGGAAAATGATGCATTGTAGGATGGGAGCCATTTTAGACACCATTATCTAGGTAACTATTTTATATAAAAAATTATACAAGCTAATGGGATGAAGTTTGGACAGAGAATGAGCTCCTTCCTCCATCGTGATAAGCACTGTGTAGTGTTTATATGCTTGTGAGAATTATTCCTTTAAGAAAAAGTACTGATTTTTTTCTCTCAAACATCCTTAGCAATGATAAACCAAAAAGAAGTAAAGAAGCAACCTAGGAATCCGTCGAGGCTAGGAGAGCTATCCCCATCAAGGCTAAAAACCACTTTGGATATTTCCTCTTCTGAAACAGGATGAAGAAGACCATCATTCACCTGAGCAGTGACAAGGGGGTCCATGATTCCATCGAAGGTATTAGGATCGACCGAAGTGTGAGTAAATAACTTGGAGAAATAGTCTGATGCCTCTTAGAAAATGTCTTCCCGTCCAACCACACTAGATATGTCCTCCTTTTGGAGCCAATGCAGCTGCTTTCTCTACATGTTTTTGCTGGCCATAGGTTTGAAAAGGTGGGTATTCGGATCCCCTGTATTGAGCCATCTACATCTGGAAATTTGTCTCCAATTCGCCTCCTCTAATTTAAGAATATCCAAGAGTTCATCTTAAGGATGAATATCTTTTTCAATAACAGTTGAATGGCCTTGTTTGACCTGAGATTGCAAATTAGCAATCGTTTTATCAATCTGAACGTTGTTGACAGAAGTGGGTTCTCCCTTGGATCCTGCGGAAGTGGGTATGGTTGTAGGGGATTCCATTGCCAAAGTTGAGCTGGAGAACAATTCACTTGGCTCGAGTTCACCTGAGGGACTGATCTCTTCCTCTCAGTCAGTGGTGGCTCTATATCCATGGCCACCTCCTGAGCTTGGGTATCAGTCTCTCCTGGTTGAAGGGTAGGCTGGTCCACCAAAGAAATTGTTTCCCTTTTTTTTGAGATTTGATAACGCCGAGAATTGATTGGGGAGAGGTTCCTTCATGCTTCTATAGGGCGTTGGTTTGGGCCACCGGTTTGATGTGGGAATCAACGGAGAAGGTCTCTGCTAACCACTCTCATCCCCTTCCAGTGGGAGGAGAGAATCATGATACTTCTCATAACCCTGGTCTCCATTCCAGCAAGCTACCCATAGCTCATGGGCCAACATTGTGTAGGTTGTTTCCCCCTTCAGGATCCTCTCCCAAAGCAATGATGGTCGAACTTGGCGACATATTTCTTCTGGAAATTTCTCCTGAACGCCATGACGAAATGATTATCCCTTTCCAATGGACACTCTTGGCAGTGTTCTCCGAAGGGAACCCACAGAAACATCTTGAATACCAGTTTGCATTTCAAGAACTACACTCTCTAAGTAAGTTCGCCTCAATCCATCAAGGTCTTTTCACGATCAGATTGAACAGTGTTGAAGACATGTCTCGAATTCTCTATGAAGGTCCCTAAAATATCGTGGGTCTCACCTTGGTGGCTCATCAATGGGTTCCAGGCATGAAACTGAAACTCCAGGCGACCAACTGGGTTTCCCTTTAGATCCGGTTGTCAGGATTAATGTTTGTGGAATGGTGGACGAGAGATGTGCATGAAGGAATCACTGACAGATTAATAATTAAGTAAATTTTACTTACTTTTAGTATATGCACCACCATCATTGCTTTAATGCCCATGACGATGACCCCAACTTGTCAATCAAAAGAACATCCCAGTTATATCATCGTTGCTACTTCAGGTCAGGGGTATCCTCGGCCCCTCTGATGATGTTCATCCATGTGCGGAATCGAGAAAGTTAAACCTCTGTTCTTGCTTTTATACAAACTATTTTTTACGTCCTAGATGCCCATTTCCTTGAGCATCAACGCCTCTAAAAATTGTGGAGCTCATCTAGAATACAAGCAATACAGCCATGGTGTTGCTGACGCCGTTCATCCCATGGATGAATGCATCAAAAGACCGCTAACGGATTACCATCGGGGTAATTAAGACCTGATCCAATCTCTATTTCATGATAGTCATTCATGGTACATCATAATCACCACTAGGGGTGGCAATCGGGTCGGGTTGGCGGGTCAGCATACCTCAACCCGAACCTGACCCGTTTATTAAGCGGGTCGGCTGTGGCAAACACGAACCCGGCCCATTTATTAAACGGTCAACCTGACACCACCCATCAACCTGCTTAATAAACTGGTTGGGCTGGGTAAAGGGGTTGGCAGATTGGCAGGTTGACCTGCCCGCCTGACCCGTTTATTTATTAAACGGGTCAGCCAGGTTGGCGGGTTGGCATACCCCTAACACGAACCCGACCCGTTTAATAAACGGGTTAGGCGGGTTGACCCGTTTATTAAACGGGTTCATTTTTGCCCAACCCGAACCTGCCTAAGAGGGGGGTTGGCGGGACTTGTCAGGTTTTGCCACCCCTAATCACCACACACTTTTTGCCCTAGATCATCATTAGCAGAATCACGTGTTATATTAAATATTTACCGCTCATGTCACTCGAGAACTGTAGGCATCTGACTTGAGAAAACGAAGAAAATTTTAGGCCTTGATTGGAAACTAGTAACTAGGATGGGAAGTGGCATTTGGCAGCTACTGTCAATTCCATGCTTTAGTGTAAATACAATGCCACTTTTCCATCCCAAATGCATTAACTCCCATCCCAGCTACCAGTTTCCAAACAGCCATCAGGTGGTAGTTTGACCAACTTTTTGCCAAATGCATCAACTCCTATCCCAGATCCTAAATTCCAAACAGGCCATTAAAGAAAAGGAAAATCTCTATGAAATCACATATAACCACAGCAGGTAATTTTAAAAATAACCCAATGAGTATTACTTTAAACCAACGTTTACAACAACTGCTCTAGTTGTGAAAGATGTTAAAGGATTGCCAAACTGCTAATCTAACGTTTCAGCAACATGCATGATCTTTTTTCACAGTTTGGCGGTAGTGGGATTTATTACTAGAGCTCATCCTCAAATCGGTGACTTGCAGAGGTTTTAGTGGGATATACTGCATACATGGCTATGCCACAGAGTCCCTCAGCTGCTGATGTATCACGTGCCATCTTTATGTACCCATTCTCACCCCAGGTAGGCCCCCATGAATTCTTCACTATCCAATACTTGGTTCCATTGTCTCCACTTCCATATCCGACGATTGCAACTCCGTGATCAAGATCCGTGCCGCATGGTCCTGTGAAGACACCCTGCCAACAACCAATTTATACTTTTATTACTGCAATTCGATTGATTTTCACTTGCCAATTAGTTCATGTAAAGCTCACTAGCTAGCATAAAAATCTAAGCCAAGTATCTTTCCCAACAAAAAATAGTGTATGTCGTGCACCTCTCTGTATTTGCTAGTCATCTAAATTTATTCAACATATAAATATACATATATATATATATATATGTATGTATAGAGAGAGTCATCAAAATATGAGAATTAATGTGTGAATCATGTTTTTCTTTGATTTTTTGTTCTTTTATCTTGAATCTAACCACATAGATGTGATCTACATGTTTGGTCTTATAAGAACCCGCTCTTGAATCATTCGATTTTGATGCATAAATGAGATTCTTTTAAGGCTTTAAAATTAATAGCTCATAATTTTCGTAAATATTGAAGCATTTCAAAACTATATTTTTCATCAAATATACACGACACTGGACATTTGTGAATAGTAAAGACAACTAATTTTTATGTCTCGATTTGAATTCAGGACTCAAGTGGTGCTCCTTATCCTTTCGACTATTAATTATTGTTTCAGATGTTAATAGAAATCTGACTTACTAGGCTTTGGGTATTAATTGTTTAGTGTGTCAAATAAACACATACACATTATATATATATATATATATATATATATATATATATATATATATATATATATATATATGGTAAATATTGGCTACTAATGAAGGTACGGAACTAATGAGCTTGAAATCATATGTGCAAGTTGTATCGACTCAATCTTACCACATAGATGTGTTTAACATGGTTTGTTTGCTAACGCTCAAGCCTTGGATTATGCTTTTTTGGTGTAAAACTATGATCTTTTGAGTTATGAAATTTTGGCACATTGTGGGATGTTGATTTTTTGACCCCTTTAAAAACCTAATTACATGTCATAATCACATGATTAAAACAAATTTCTTACTGAACAAACCATGTAGATAACATCAGTAACATTTGATCAACAAAAAAATGAAAATTTTTGAAGAAAAAAGTTATTTCTAGTCATTAGTTTCATACCTTCATTAGTAGTCAATATTTACCATATATATATATATATATATATATATATAGTGAGTGGTAATTGCGTGATCAAGAGGTGCTTAAACAAAAATCACTCATGCTGACTGTCCTTCGTGCGAGCGTGATGGACGGTCAAGCACAAAAAAAAATGCTTTTAGCGATTCTCAAAAGCACTGCTAAAAACAATCTCCATAATACCGGGCGTATCCTTCACTGGGCATTTAGCGGTGTTTTGAAGCGCCACTAAAAGAATTGTTTTTTTGCGGCTATGGTTTTTTGGGCATTTTTTTGTTTTTTGTGCGCTGACAATCCATCGCGAGTGTTTTTAGTCTAAGACCCTATGGATTAAGGAGCTGCCACTTTTCTTATATATATATATATATATATATATATATATATATATATATATATATTAGTTTTGTTTTTCTATTTTGTTGGGTTCATGGGTTCAACATTTGGTTGATCTTCAGCCGAAAGAGGATCAACATTATCACTCATGAAGATCAACAAAATGTTGAACCCATCAACCGAACAAAATAGAAAAACAAAATTAAATATATATATATATATATATATATATATATATATATATATATATATATATATAGAGAGAGAGAGAGAGAGAGAGAGAGAGGAGTTTAGGCAGTCGAAAAAAAAACCTCATGGTAGAATTGGAAAGCCGAACCGCTGGCTTCAATGGCGACTGAAACAGGTTGCTGGGCCACCGCTTGCATTAATGCTGCCTCATTGTTCTCAGGCACGAACACATGTCCGTCGATGGTTGCATCATGTATTTTCAACTATAAGAACGCACCCACAGACAAACAATTAAAAGAACGAAAGGTCACAAGTCGTTCTTGAGATAAACTCCAACGGAGAAGGAAGAAAATGCATAGAGCTGTAAGTACCTTGGAGACCTTGCAAATGCCATGATGCCCTATGTAAGGATACTTCTCATACAACGCCATTCCTCCATTCTTTTCAACAAACTCGAAGGCATTTCCCATCAGACCACCATTACAGCCATTATCCTTTGTGTCACAATCAACCAACTCTTGCTCTGATAAGGAAGCTAATTTACCTGTCTTAATCTGTGTTATACCTTCAATTGAAACAACAGTAGAAAATGCCCAACAGCTACCTGAATCCATTAACACAACACATGTTATATCACATCAATTCCTGGAAACGTTGAAATCGCTGGCAACCTGAAACTTTCATTTATTTTCTTCTGAACAAAAAAAAAGAAAAGAAAAGGTGTGTATACGCGTGTGTGTGTGTGTGTGGAAGTGCTAGCTTATTTTTTTGAAGTTTAGCAAGGGTTCTAATTCTATCAAGCTATTATACTTTACCACATTTCCCCTGGTTCTTGACGTTAGTTACCGCTCCCAAAGCCCTCCAATCAATGGAAGGAGGTGGTTCTGTTGCCACGTGCTGATCTGTGGTGGAGCCACGTGGGGTACCTTTGAGAATTCTGTGATGGTTGATCTTGGAGTTTGCATAAAGCGACCTGAATTCTTGATTTGTCAAGTCGCCAAACTCGTTGAGTTTGAGTTTGTAGGAGCCACCTTTTTTGTTGAAGTCGTGGATGAACTTGATGTTGTGTTTGAAAGCGTTGAACCGCATCAGCATCTCATCTACTTCCCTGGTGATGCTGTGGTGGCTCCTCCACCTCTCATACAGATCCCACATACTCTCTTCGCTGGCTAAATCATTATCATCGAACGTGATGCTCTCTACAGCACCAGTGAGCAAGAGGCCCAACAACAGAACCAAAGTGAAGAAGGACTTTCCCATTTGGACTCTCTATCGTTTTAGTTCCTTTCAGTAAGACAATTGGATCAAAGAGAGGAAGTTTAGCAGATGGTGAATTCGAGGAGACGAGTGAGTTTATATAGACGCTACTGAAAAAGAAAAAAAGAAACAAATACCACTTTTGTGAGCAAAAACTTCGAAGACAAGTAACTGTGGCTTGTCAAACTATGGGCTTAGAGACTGCAATTTTTGTTTACAAGATTGAGATAGAGCTTTTATTAAATTTGGACGTTGAGAAGATGGTTATCTGTCTCTCAAAATAAAATGATCTTTAAAAATAAAAACAGATAAGATGGTTATCAGTGTGAGCTAACGATTTGCTTAATTTATATGTTGCAGATTTCAACGGGGTTTGCATGCTGTCATTTGCGTGCGTTAGCGATGGAAATGGTCTCCAATGAGAATTTGCTTCCTCAAGATTAGTTTCTCTCTCTACCCTCGATATGCATGTATGTACGGACCGAGTCGGGATCATTTAGCACCTGATCGCCCTCCAACAGGCCTTGGGCCCTACAACTGACGGACCCTGTACCCAAGATGGAGGGTGATCGTGCTTAATGCACAAAAATATTTGGGCAATCATATTGCACATGATCTTTTAGGCGTACGGGCCTGACCAACAAAATTTACCGCGGAAAGATGGACGGTGGTGATTTGTTTGGAGGTTGAAGGTTTTGCTGGGTTCTTGGCTGCCATTCATCTTGGGAATGAATGTTAGTTATCCGAGGAATCGTGAACGCTTTCTTTGAATTGCACTCTCAAGTCTCAACTCATCAGCTATGGAGCCGTGGTCCATATGTCATAACGCGTTTTGTGTTGCCTCATTCATTCCGTTTTTGTGGGGCCCCACAGAATGTTCTCACATGATTGGCATTCGTGACGGTTAAGGGATCATTGGAATCAGGTGAAATCAGATAGCACAAAATACATGTGCAGAAGCACCTGACAGAGGGTGGATCACCTGCAATGTAAATTACACTGACTTTTAGCATGCTTGCTGGAACATGAAACAACCATTGTTCCAGAGGTTAACAACAAAAAAGAAAAAGAAACTCAAGACATGCTGGGACGCACATATCCACATCGATAAATGTAAGACCGGATTTCTTAGCAGCTTCAAGATCTCCTTTCATTTTTCTCCTTCTACGATCTATTGTTTGCACCGCACAATGGTAGGTGTCACAAGTTCAAACTTCACATTTGAAATTTGCCTTGCGCCGGCACGAGATCGCCATGAACTTGTTCAGCCTCTCAACAACGGAAGACTTTCTTTGACACAAGTCAAATGCAAAGAATCCCAACACTTGTATTATTCACACATATAATACAATCTCACTGGTTTGACTTGCATCCCTTGCAATGCCCAGACGTTACATCTTTATAGTTTACAAGTGACATGCCTCCAAGCATCGCAGCATTTGGGTCGCACCCCTTGGTGAACACAGGTGCCTCTTCGCCCAATGCCATCAACCGTCACTTGGATCGCAACCCTTTGGCAAACGCGGGTGCCTCCTTGCCACACGCCATCAACTGTCACTTGTCGTGCCTCATTCCGCATGCCACCTCAGAGTCTGAGTCATGCACACCGTGCATGCCCCGCATGTCGCATATGCCGCGCACACCGCATGTTGCGCATGCCGCGCACGTCGTGCGTGTCGTGCCTAGTTTATTGAGGGTCTGACAAGCCTTCCCCACCAGTTGAATCTGACGTCCTCGTCGGGTTCATCTTCTTTAAGTAGGCTTGGATCAAATCCTCAAACTGCCATAAAGTAATGTCATTCTCCTACGTTGCTTCCTCTATCGACAGTCCTTTCCATTTGACTAGGAAGTAAGTCCTCCGGTTCTTCTTGCTTTGACCCTCCACCCTTCGGTCCATGATGAACTCAGCTTGCTTCCGAAACTGTGTTCGTATATTTGGTGGAGCACGTTGTGGCACCATCCGCGAGGGTTCCTCCAAGTCTTCATGGTACTCCTTTAGAAAACTAACGTTGAACACTGGATGTACTTTAATCCTTTTTGGAAGTTCCAGCCTGTAAGCCGAGCGTCCAATCCGTTTGGTTACCTTGAAAGGTTTGTCATACTGAGCAATGAGCCATTTGTGTGCCGTCTTCCTTAGGATCTTTTTCCAAATCTGAGGAGTGAGTTTCAGCCATACTCTTTCCCCAACTTGGAACTCAAGTGGTCGACGCTTCTCGTCTGCCCACTTTTTTATTTGCCTCTTTGCTCTTTCCAAGCAATCTTATGCCTCTTCTATCCTCTCATGTCGCATTCTTGCGAACCGGTATGCCGCAGGACAGTGACCTTGGTCCTTCTGCTTCACTACCTCATGAGGAGTGAAAGGTTATCGTCCCGTTGCCAACTCAAAGGGACTCTGACCCGTCGTCGAGGTCTGTTGCAGATAGTAGCAAAATTAAGAAATGTTCAGCAAATCCACCCAATTTTGCTGGTTGGCCAGCACATAATGCCTGAGATATTCCTCCAACATAGCATTAACATGTTTCGTCTAGTCGTCTGTTTGTGGATGATTACTTGTCGAGAAGTGGAGTGTAGAGCCCATCATCTCAAACAAGGTAGTCCAAAATTTTCCTGTGAATCGCACATCACGATCACTCACAATGTTCAGCGGCAATCCCTAATACTTCATAATATGTTTCAAAAATAATTATGCAGTAATCTCCATTGTGCAATCTTTTGGAGCAGGAATGAACGTTGCATACTTTGAAAACTTGTCCACCACAACCATAATCGATGTAAACCCTTCCACCTTGGGCAATCCAGAGACGAAATCCATCGATATGCTTTCCCATGGTCTGGTCGGCGTTGGTAGGGGCTCCAGCAACCCAGCAACCTTTTTCCTCTCTGTCTTGTCTTGTTGGCATACAAGACAAGTTCTGACATATAAGTCAATGTCTTCTTCCATCCTCGGCCAGTAATAACTCGATGATAGGAGAGCCATCGTGCGCTCCTGTTCGGGATGCCTCATCCAAGGAGCGTCATGTGCCTCCTTTAGTAACAACTTTCGCAAGCCGCCACCGTTAGGCACATAGGGTTGCCTTCCTTTAGCATAGAGAACACTATCCTCTATCCAAAACTGCCCTGTCACACCCTCCTCCACTTGCTTCAACAAGCGGATAGTGACTGGATCCTTTTGAGTTTCTTCCTTAAAACTCTACAAGATATCTCCAGATACTTGAGTGATTGAAGTGACAACCACCTCAGGTTCCTCCTTGCGGCTTAAGGCATCAGCAACTAAGTTTTATTTCCCTGGCTTATACTGCAACTCAAAGTTGAACTCTGCCAAGAAGTCTTGCCATCTAGCCTGTTTAGGCATCAACTTCTTTTGAGTCGCAAAACAACTTGTAGCAACATTGTCTATCCAAACTATGAACTTGGAGCCCAACAAGTAGTGTCCCCATGTTCGTAGGCAATATATCATCGTCGTCATCTCCTTCTCATGAACAAAGTACCTCCACTTTGTATTATTGAGTTTTCGACTTTCAAAGGCAAATGGGTGTCCCTCCTAGACCAACACCCCTTTTATTGCAAAGTCTGATGCATCGGTGTGGACTTCAAAAGCCTTCCCAAAATTTGGCAAACGAAGGATGGGTTCTGACGTTACCACCCTCTTCAACTTAGTGAATGCCTCCTAGCATTCAGCAGACCAATCCCAGGTCTTGTCTTTTTTGAGCAACTCAGTAAGCGCCACCATCTTTTTAGAGTAACTCTTCATGAATTTATGATAGTAGTTTGTAAAGCCAAGGAGCGACCGCAGTTCCAAGACCTTCTTTGGTTCGGGCCAGTCCGTAATGGCCTGAATCTTTCATGGATCCATCTTTACTGTGCCTTCTCCGATAATGTGCCCAAGAAAGTGAATTTTCTTACTTGCAAACTCACATTTCTCCTGCTTAAGATAGAGTTCATTCTCTTGTAGTTTGGTCAGAACCATTTTCAAGTGCATCTTATGCTCCTCAAGAGACTGGCTATAAACCACAATGTCATCAAGATACACTACTATGAACACATCAAGGTATTCCTGAAAGACATTGTTCATTAGAGTGTAGAAAGTTGCAGGAGCATTTGTCAGCCCAAAGAGCATTACAAGGAACTCAAAAGACCCATACCGAGTCACATAGGTAGTCTTTGGTTCATCACCCTCAGCTATTCTGACTTTATAATATCCTGACCCTAAATCCATCTTTGAAAAGTACCGTGCCTTCCCCAAGCGATCAAACAAATCTTTAACATTAAGCACCAGATACTTATTTTTGATGGTTACCTTATTGAGAGTATGGTAATCCACACACATTCGAAGGGATCCATTTTGTTTTTTCTGAAACAACACAGACGCCTCATATGGTGCCATGCTTAGCCTTAGCAATCCAGAATCTAGCAACTGATCAAATTGCCACCGCAACTCAACTAAATGTGGAGGAGGCATCTTGTAAGGCATCTGGGATGGTGGAAGTGCCCCTGAAACCAGATCAATATCTCGCTTCTTGAGGAACTTCTTTGGCAACTCATTCGGCATCACATCTGCATAGTCCCGCAGAATATCGTTCACTTCTCCTGATTGTTCCATACTATTCAATCCACCATCTTCTATCAAGGTTGCAACATAGGTAGGAAGCCCTTTTCGGACTCCATCCCTGAGTTGTAGAGCTGACACCAAGCCCACAACTGAATTTTCTTCCAAGCCCCGAACAAGACAAGGCACCCCCATCCCTGTGATGAGGATGCTCTTTAGATGCGGCATGACAATGACCGCATTCCTTGCCAAGAATTCCATCCCCAATATAACCTGGAAGTCGTCAAATTGCATTGCCATCAGACTGCAACCGCCAACCCATTCCCCAACTTGCAATTGGACATGGGCAATGCCATTGATCTGCAACGCTTTGGTGTTAACTGCCTTCACTCGACTTCCGTCCTTGGACAATGGCAAGCCGAACGCCTTCACCTCTTCTGCAGAAATGAAGTTATGGGTCGCCCCAGTATCGACCATAGCCTTTACTGGTTTTCCATTAATCTTTGCCTCCACATAGATTAACTCATTCCGCACAATCTTCTTTCTCAACGTATTGAGAAGTTGGAGAGGATTCACATGGACTTGCTTTGTGGGTCCTTCCTCGCCCACCAAAGAATTTAGTTTCTCTTTCCTTGGGCAGTCTCGAGCAAAATGAGGCCCTTCACAGATGTAGCAGTCAGAAGCGTTCTTCCCACCTTCATCCGTCTTTTTAAAGCCCCCATCTTCTTTGGGCTTCTTTTCAAACTTGCCCTTACCTTTATCATTTCCCTTGGACTTGCCCTTGACATCTTGGTCATTCGAACCAGATGATGTGACTTTATAGTCGACAAGCGCATCAGTCGTTGCTACTGCCGCCTGGAGATCTTTCACTCCTTGTCTTCTTAACTCAGTCTGAGCCCAACCCTGCAGCCTAGACATGAAGTTGAAGATTTTGTCCTCCTCAGACATATTCTTGACAGCAAGCATGAGCGAAGAGAATTGCTTGACATATTCCCAAACAGAACCAACCTGCTTCAAGTTTCTCAAAGCATTCCTTGCCACCCATGTTGTATTGCTAGGCAGGAACTGCTCTTTTATTTCTCGAACAAGGTCCTCCCACGAGGGAATGGTTGGACATCCAGTTTCCCAAGACCGAGTGCGCCACCAAAGTTTAGCATCCTCAGCCAAGTACATACTGATAATAGCAACCTTCTCAGCGTCTGGTGTCTTGATGCTTTTGAAGTAATGGTCCATATCCCACAAGAAGTTTTCCAACTCTTTGGCATTATGCACACGCGTAAATGCCTTGGGTTCTAGCACTTTGATCTTTCTCATCTCAGTGCCTGCCGAATTACTAAGTAGAGCCAATTTTCAAAGGCCTACTTTGTCCCCCATGGACTTGACATCATTTTGAATCATGGTAAGAAATGAAGTCTCCCCGTGAGACTTCTCAAATCTTTCCTCCCAAGATCTCATGCAGACATCAACTTCAGTAACTCGGGTATCCAAAAGCATCAACCAAGTGCCCCATGCATCCAGTCGCTCCTCCAAGATTATTATCCTTTCCGCAGTCTTATTCGACATGATAGGCTAACCTGTCTCTGAGTCCGATTGTCACAAGTTCAAACTTCACCTTTGAAATTTGCCTTGCGCCGGCACGAGATCGCCACGACCTTGTTCAACCTCTCAGCAACGGAAGACTTTCTTTGACACAGGCCGAATGCAAAGAATCCCAACACTTGTATTATTCACACATACAATACAATCTCACTGGTCCAACTTGCATCCCTTGCAATGCCCAGATGTTACATCTTTATAGTTTATAAGAGACATGCCTCCAAGCATCGCATCATTTGGGTCGCACCCCTTGGTGAACACAGGTGCCTCCTCGCCCCATGCCATCAACCGTCACTTGGATTGCACCCCCTTGGCGAACGCGGGCGACTCCTTGCCACACGCCATCAACCATCACTTGTCACACCTCATTCTGCATGCCACCTCGTAGTCTGAGTCACGCATGTCATGCATGCCGCACACGCCATGCATGCCACGCACGCCGCGCATGCCACGCAGGCCGTGCATGCCATGCATGCCGTGCATGACACACATGTCGTGCATGCCGCATGTCGCATGTCGCGTGTTGCGCATGCCCCACATGTCGCGTATGCCATGCACTGCTCATGCCGTGCACTGCGCATGCCGCGCACGCCGCGTGCTGCACATGTCACGCGTTGTGCATGCCGTGTGCGCTGCATGCCGTGTGTGCTGCACCCAGTTTATTGAGGGTCTGACAGTAGGCCTTCAGTTGGTAAAACCCTTGAGAAGAGGAGATCCAAACCTGAGAGAAGAAAACTCGATAATTGATTTATTCAAAGAAGAGAAACAAATAAATATACTTGGTTCCCTCTGATTTAGGGATTTACAGACAAGAATAGTTTCTATACAAAACAACCTTTCTAAACATCAGGATGATACACAATCTTGGATAGTTTCTTATTGTACATATGGATGAGGTTGAACCTTATCCTTATCTTCAAGAAGCAAATCTTAACGACATTTCAACACTCTCCCTCAAACCATAGAGTGAAGATCCAAAACTCTTAGTTTGTTTATCAAATCTGAGAATTGCTCTTTTCCCAAAGCTTTTGTGAAAAGATCAACAATTTGGTCATTTGATTGAATGAATTTTGATTTAATGGTCTCTTCAACCAGTTTTTCTCAAACAAGATGACAATTGATGTTAATCTGTTTTATACTTTCATGGAACACCGGATTGGCAGCAAAGTAGATTGCCATCTAATTATCACACATAAGATCAGTAGAAAATGCTAACTCAACTCGAAGATCTTTAAAGAGATATGATAGCCAGGTTATTTCACACGTGGCATCTGCCATTGCACGATATTTTGCCTTTGTGGATGACCATGAAATAGTATTTCACTTTTGTATTTTCCATGATACTGCACTATCTCCCAAGAAAATACAATAGCCTGTGATTGATTTTTGAGACTCAAAACAACCAACCCAATCTGAGTCACAATACCCTCTAATACAAAGTTTCCATGTAGCTGACAAGAAAATTCCTTGACCAGATCTTTTCTTCAAGTATCGAATCACTGTTGCCTCTAGATGAGGTTTTTTCGGTGTCTGCATGAACTTATTTAACATATGAATGACATATATGATGTCAGGATGAGTGATGGTCAGATATATCAGACGTCCAACCAATCTTTTGTATATTGATGGATCATGCAACTCTTCACCATCAATAGAAGTCAATGTCAACCTCTGTTCCGTAGGGAACTCAACTAACTTAGCTCCTAACAGCCTTGTTTCATCCGAAATATCAAGTGCATACTTCCTTTGAGTCAGATATATACCAGCCTAAGACCTTGAAACCTCAATACCTAGAAAATATTTCAATGGTCCTAGGTCTTTCATGCAAAAATTTTGACTCAAATATTCCTTCAATTATGTGATGGTTGTAGCATCATTCTCGATTATCACAAGATCGTCCACATAAACCAACACTGCTGCAAATACATTATCTTTGAAAAACATGAATAAGGAGTAATAAGCCTTGTTGTGAAAATTCATATTAAACGAGAGTGGTGGAGAATTTTGAAAACCAATTTGTAGGAGCTTGCTTGAGTCAGTATAATGCCTTATTCAGTCTGCAGACTAGATGTTCCCCCAGTTTGGCAATCCCCAAAGACAGTTCCATGCATATATTTTTGTCAAGATCTCTATGAAGGAATGCAATATGAACATTCATTTGATGAATAGTCTAATTTTTTTACTGTAGCAATGGAAAGAAAACACCTGACAGAAACTAACTTTGCCACTAGAGTGAAAGTCTCATGAAAATTGAGCCTTTCTTGTTGGGAGTAGTCATTTTCCACTAGTCTCGACTTATATTGTTCAATGAACCCATCAAACATGTATTTCATTTTGTATATTCATTTACATCCTATCAGTTTTACGCCATTAGGTAGAGAAAATAATGGACCAGGTATTGTTCTATTCCAGCGCTTGTATTTCTGTACTCACGACATCTTGCCATCAAGACTCGTGAGCAACTTATTGGAAAGATATAAGCCCATTGATAGCAAATATGGCTAAGAGAAACTTATGATAAGAAGGTAAGAATTTTTGGAATGATACAAAATTAATCAAGGGAAAATATGTATTTTTTATTCTTTGGCTTAAAGTGAAGACCAAATTGGATTTGGATTTGGATTGAGTGGTTGTACAGTAAAAGTCTCTCAGCAAAACTGATGGTCATGTTTCTCTAACATAGCGCCAAAACGTACTTTCGATAATGGGTGGTTCTGGGACAAGGTTCTTGTTTTCAACTATGGGAGTAAAGTTGTTAGGAACAAAATTAGGTGTTTGGCGATTTTCAAGCCCATGCTTAATGGAAGGTTCATACATAGATGCAGAGATTGGTAACACAACTTCATTGGCGACCCTCATTTATTGTATGGTAAGAAAAAATGACATCGTGACTCGAAAACACCGAGTTGGACTTTAAATCAAACACCTTATAAGTTTTTTGTCTAAACGAATAACCATTGAAAACACATCTTTTAGCTCTTGGATCAAATTTGGATTTGAGTCTGTGTTATTTGCATAGCATAGACATCCAAAAACTTTGAGATGTTGATATGTCAGCTTTTGATTGAACAAAATCCCATAAGGGGTTTTCCCTCCAAGATGTAGAGTGAGAATTTGGTTTATGAGATAAGTTATCTTTAACATGCAGTCTCCTCAAAACTTAAACGGTAAGTTTGATTGAAACATTAGAGCCCTTGCTACTTCCAGCAAGTGCCTACATTTTTCTTCAACCACCCCATTTTTTTGGGAAGTAGACACACAACTATGTTGATAATGAACTTTCTTTTCTTCAAAAAAATGTTTAACATCATGAAAAAAGAATGTTCAACTAGACTATCAAGTGTACATTTTATTCACATGATAATAGACCTTTACGCATTGATTATTTGGTACATGTGGACTCTTATACATGAGTAGTTTGGAGTTGTTTTGCCATTTAAGTTGTTTACATTATGGCTTGGGTTTTACCAGGAACCATAGGGTGCTATCCAAACTTACTTTGAACTTGTTAGTGTGTCACCTTGAGGTTTTCACAAATTAGGTTACCGATTTGTGTTTTGATTCTTATCGCTCATGAGTGAAATCATATTTAGGATTTATTATTGTTTGTTCAATTGTAACGCTCTCTCCTTGTGAGAGGGATGAGTAGATTGTGTCGTATAGCACTTGCACTGGACTTTCAGGACCCCCAATTTTATTTTACTTTTCATCGCATCGAAAAGGTAGGATTTTTAAACTAAAATTTATAGGATGTTATTCATGTTGTATGATAGAATCTCAAAATTTGTTTGTACGTACATTAAATTCACACCATGGGCACAATGTTAGAAATTAGTAAAATTATTTTGTATTGCCTATATAATTGTGACTGGCAGATGCGTAGTGGAGCTATCACGTGATGCTTAGTGCTAAGCATCGCATGCGGCTAAAAATGTCATGCAAAAAGAAATAAGTAAAATGCAAAAGTATGCAAATCGGGTAAATACCCATGGTAAATAAGTGGTGCAAGCACACCACAGGTTAATTACTTTCTTAAATGCAACACTCTTCTGCTCACACACTCACTTAGTTATGAATATCTAGGATTGTTCTGCTAGAGCTTGGAGATCATGCTGGGCATGAGAATAGAAATGCTCTTATTTTTTTAATTTATAGACCATGTTGGACATGGTTGTAGTTAGCGGGATATTGGAGTGTGTTTGTTGTAGGTACATGTTTGACATTGTTGTGGTATTAATGATTAAATATATTGTCATATTTGACGTGACTGTATCCATGCTTGCATGAAATTATTTTTGAATTGATTATGCCTTTCATGTGAAATTATATCATAAAAATATGCTTAAAATGAATGTATCATGGTTATGAATGTGATTTCCTCTTTTTAAATGTCCTTATAATGAGTGTAAATATGATGTGATGGTTTTGCACATAAAAATATTGAGTTATCTATGCATGCATAATAATTTATGTGATTATATTTTATATTGAGCATGAATGAGATTAAAGCATGCATGCAATCATGTTAAAAAATTGAATCATGCATGTGAGCATGTATAGTAAATCATGACATGATAGGGTCACGCATGAAAGTAAATACAAATTTGTTATAAACATTTATGAGCATATAAATTTGAATTATGCAAGTGGCATAAATTTTTATATTATGCATGAGATCATGTAAATTTGAATTATGCGAGTGGCATAAATTTTGATATCATGCATGAGAGCATATAATTTTAAGTATGCAAGTGGCAGACTTTTGGATTCATGCATGAGGGCATAAGAGGGTTATCTTGTGAGTATATAATGCTTGGCTCTAGCCTATGACTTAATAATGAAGATAACCCTTAACTATGGGACCATTTGAGGCATCAGCAAGGTTGGGCTCTCTAAGTTAGCCGGATCCATTCTGATCGTGTGTCCTCCTAGGAGAGGGAAGGACAGTAAAAGCCTCATTGGGACATGTGTTTCGAGGGCTGAAGGCTCCTTTTGTCCCCGTCCCATGAATGTTAGGACATAGGTCTACCAATGAGTCCTAGGTAGTAGTACCACAGCTCTGCAGAGTTAGGGATGCATGTCTGATTTTTTATCGACGATTTTGGTTTGGCGTAAGCTAAGACCTGAGACCATAGATCCGTTCCTCCAACCACTGCACTGCAGGGTTGAATCGCTCGAAAAAGACCTAGTTAAGTCATAGAAGGGAAATAAAAAATACATAAAATAATGAATACTCCTATGATTATTTCTGGATGTCTATACACTCTTTTGTACCAGATGTGTTTTAATTAGATTTTTAGGATAACTGTTTTCATATTCATAATCATACATTGTGAATATGTAAAGACTTTTAAGTTTGCATGATTATTGCATATGAATTTTGTTACATGTGAATAAAAAAGATATGTTTATGCTTGGTCATATGATTTGACCTATTGTTATAAGTTAAGGGCTTGGTTGATGCATATGAGGTGCTTGTGTGTGCGAGGCACACAAGAAGGGTCAAGATAGAACTTATTCTATTTTGATATTTGAATTGCAAAGTTAATAAATATTCTGATAAGTGATATGTGAATATGTATTTAAAATAATGCATGCCTTAGTCATAAGTTAGACATGAGCATATTTTTTTGGGGTTTTAAAGAAAGTGAATAATGATATTGTATAATAGATTACACTTTTACTTCACTTTGGAGTATGCTATAAATTGTTAGTTTCATTCATTTATGCAAATGGTTATCATGTATATGAATGATTATAAAATTGAATATCATGAATTAAAATGAGAATGATTTTGAGTTTTCATGCATGCAAGTGATGTGATTATGAATGCCATGCAATGCATGTTGGTTTATGTGATTAAATATCATGTTCTTATTATGTTGTGAATTTCCTTGACTCTCATTTCTAAAATGATGAGAATTTCACTTGATTGCATCATTTTAACTTGAATTGCATTCTTCAAGTTTAGTTTTGGTTTTCTACGAGCGTGTGGTTAATGCCATACAATATTTACAGATAACCTCATAGAGGATTGAAGTGAAGCGCAGGTTGCTACATGGTTGAAAGCTTTACTCATACCTAGTACGAGTCCTAGAGGGATCAGGTGAAAGCTTCGAGAGAGTTAAAAACTTGTGTAAATTTTACTTTTTGTCTGAATCCTTATATTTAAAGAAGTGTAATCTTTTGGAATGAGAATATTTTTAAATTATGTCATTTCATTCCTATTATGTCTTGCATATGTTTTAAAACTTTAAATTTTGATGTAACTTTTCAATTATCTTAATTCTTGAAACATTTTGTCTTCTGCATTTCTTTTTTTCACATGAGAGAAACCCTTAAAGTAATAGTCTTAATCAAGTTGTGTCTATAGATGATTTTGTACTGGATCTGATACTAGGAGGCTAATATACACTCGTGTTTGTGCTCAGGTGGGCTGTCTATTATTTAGAACAGTTGGAATGTGACCATAGACAAACTTATTGGCATATTACTTTTGAGGACCATGTGAATTGTTTATATAAATAAAAAGTTTTAAATTTTTCTCAAAATTTGGGGTTTGAGAAAATTTTAAAAAGGTTTGATTTTTTAGGGACGTTACATCTGGTGATCCATTTTTGGGTATTGAAATAGAACCATCTATAAAAACTATTTTATTCTTGACACTCAATCATTATCATAGCGACTCTAGGTAGCATAATTGTCTCCATCAAAGGAATGAGTCATGAGAACAATCTTAGGACTGTTGGGATATTGCAAGTAAAATGGTCTTAGAGACTCATCAAGAGGAGAACTCTCCATGTAAACCCAAAAAAAAAGAGCAAGAAAGAGACTTAGCTTATGTTCTGTGGCATTGGTTGCATAGATGACATTGAACTGGTTATGATAGCCGAACACAAGAAGAAGGCCATTGCAGGGAATCGACTACATGATTCTGATTTGCTACACAATCATGCAGATGATGTTGAACTGGCTACATGGCAGCCAAATACTGGAAGAAGACCATTGTAGGGGGGCTATTGCACGATATCCTCGGGATACAACAACCAACCTCAAAATTCGATCAGAGTAGAGATAATATGCCTTAGGTAGACCTCAACTCTGATACCATGAGAAAAGGAGAACCAGACCTGAGAGAATAAAACTCGATAATTGATTTATTCAGAGAACAATAACAAATAGATTTAAGGATGTACAAATAAGAACAATTTCTATACAAAACTACCTTTCTAAAAATCGAGTTGATACACAATCTTGGATGGTTTCCCAATGTACATATGGATGAGGTTGAGCCTTATCCTTATCTTCAAGAGGCAGATCTCAACATCTCAACAACCCTTGAGGTCTCCACTGCCTAGGGGTGAACATCAAGCTGGCCCAAGCCTAGCCTGACCCATTTAAAATCAGGCTCGGGTCAGGCCAAGTCTGTCGAGCCCTGTGCATTTTGCACATGGGCCCAACCCGAGATCAATCGGGCCCAGACTGCAAAATGTAGTGCAAGCCCAACCTGAACTGCACATGATTCCCAACAACCTACAAGCTATTCAGCCCGGTGTCTACCCCTTCCCACCTAAGAACACACCAGCTTCGACTTGGCGGCAAGGGATGCCACCATGGATTTCAAACTTGTGGCATCCCGTCAACTTGGTGGCTTTCACAAGTCGCCCCTACCAGATGAGTGAGGCCCTTAGGTAATTTCTTTTTCTGCTTCTTTATAAAATGTTTGTTTATATTCTTCCTTTGATAGGAAAACATAAGACGGGACTAATCCAAGAAAGAATGTGCAATCACATTACACTTTGGTGTGGAGCTGCACCTGATCCTCTCTCCAACTGACAGGATGTACCCCACAGGTCAGTTGTAGGAGCAAACTCAAAGTGTTCAATGGGAGGGTGGTGTATGTTCTCCCCCGATGATTCACTGAATCTCACGTCTGTGTTCGGGGGTCTGAATGAGAACCACGTATACAAGCACATGGGGCTCGTATTTCCGTGTATGTTGACATCACTTAGCATTGGAGTCTGGTGTGGTTGCAAAGACTTAAGTACCCTGTCTTGCTATTCTTCTCATAAAACGACAGTTTGAGAAAATGACAAAAATGTCCTTCATTCAAAAAAGAAAAAACAAACGGTTCAAAAAAAGGACAAACATGTCCTCCATCCAGAAAGTCGAGGATGATGACTCTTCAAAGTCTACACAGCAAAACGAACCTTAATTGTTTCGCTGATGGTGATTTGGCGAAACGATGGTGAGCTGACGATCCAATGGTGAGCCGGCGATCCGATGGTCATCCGGCGAAACGAACCTGAGCCATCAAAAATGTCTGTTTGAACTTTTCATCGTCATCTTCTTCTTCTTCCTTCTCCGTAAAACACTGTAAAACCCTCTCTCTCTCTCTCTAGAGAAGAAATCAAGGGAGGCAAAGAGTTCCCCCTGGAGAAGGCCATGAACATCAACCCTCTCTCCCTTCTCTTTCTACTTTTGTGCACATCCAACAGACGATCCTACATTGCTCCATCAAACATCGACTGACCTACACACTGACTGTAGCATCGTTCAACTTGATGAGTTATGGAGCCTGATTCATAGTTTTTGCCCTTACAGGAGGGGGTTTGGGGGCTCCTCCCAGCATGGGTAGCATTATTCAACTTGATGAGTTGTGGATCCTGATTCAGAGTTTTTACCCTTACAAAAGAGGGGTCTGGGGGCTCCTTCCAGCGTTGGTAGCATCATTCAACGTGAAGAGTTGTGGAGCCTGATTCAGAGTTTTTACCCTTACAGAAGAGGGGTCTCAGGGCACCTCCCAGCGTAAGTAGCATCATTCAACTTGATGAGTTGTGGAGCTTGATTCAAAGATTTTGCCCTTACAGGAGGAGGGTTTGGGGGCTCCTCCCAGCGTGGATAGCATCATTCAAATTGATGAGTTGTGGAGCCTGATTCAGAGTTTTTGCCCTTACAAGAGGGGGGTTTGAGGGCTCCTCCCAGCATGGGTAGCATCGTTCAACTTGATGAGTTGTGGAGTCTGATTCATAGTTTTTGTCCTTACAGGAGGGGGTTTGGGGGATCCTCCCAGCGTGGGTAGCATCATTCAACTTGATGAGTTGTGGAGCCTAATTTAGAGTTTTTGACCTTAAAGGAGGGGGGTCCGGGGGTCTGCCCCCCTGCTGACCGCGGGTGGGGGTCCAGAGGGGGCGCCCCTGGCGAGGGGCTTAGGAGACAGCGCCCCCCGAACCAAATTTTTTTGGGGCCTTGTATAATTTTTTTATTTTCTTTCCCTCTTTTAACTATCGAAAAAGAGCAATAAAGCGTTTTGTTTAATCGTGGGGCTCATGTTTCCTTCGGTTGTTTCTTGCTCGAGGTTTTCATAACACCCCTTCCCACGATTTTTTCAATGACTCTCCTACAATGATTTTTAGTGTTGTCAGGTCTCCAACGAGCCCCACAGCGATTTATAGTTTTGTCTGGTCTTCCAACAACGATTTGTAGTATTGTCGGGCCTTCCTACAGTGATTTATAGTATTTTCGGGTCTCCAACGAGCCCAACAACGATTTATAGTGTTATCCGGCCTTCCAACAATGATTTGTAGTATTGTCGGGCCTTCCTACAGCGATTTGTAGTGTTTTCGGGTCTCCAACAAGCGCCACAGCCATTTATAGTGTTATTTGGTATTTCAACGGCGATTTGTAGTGTCTTTTGCAAATCACTATAGCAATTTGTAGTGTTTTTGGGTCTCCATCGAGCCCCACAGCGATTTATAGTGTCTTCCACAAATCACTATAGCAATTTGTAGTGTTATTCAATAAGCAAATCGCTGTAAATCGCTACCCGAATTTGGACCAACTTGTTAGGGTCATATCTCCCTAACCAGAGGTCATATTCCAAATCCGTAAAAAGTGGTGTCTTTGTTATTGAGTCGAGTTTAGTACTGTAAATTTTCAGTGATTTCTATGGTCATTTCATTCTCCATTTTAACTAAAAACCAGACCCCTATTATTCTATATTGTGCAACCCAAAAACACTACAAATCGTTATACTGATTTACAGAAAACACTACAAATCGTTGTTGAAAGACCGGATAACACTATAAATCGTTGTGGGGCTCGTTGGAGACCCGACAATACTAAAAATCATTGTAGGGGAGTCATTGAAAAAATCGTGTGAAAGAAACAGAAAAAAAAAATAGAAAAATCGTGGGAAGGGGTGTTACGAAAACCTCGAGCAAGAAACAACCGAAGGAAACATGAGCCCCATGATTAAACAAAACGCTTTATTGCTCTTTTTCGATAGTTAAAAGAGGGAAAGAAAATAAAAAAGGCCCCAAAAAAATTTGGTCCGGGGGGGAGCCCCCGGACACCCCCTCCTGTAAGGGCAAAAACTTTAAATCAGGCTCTACAACTCATCAAGTTGAATGATGCTACCCACGCTGGGAGGAGCCCCCAAACCCTCTTCTGTAAGGGCAAAAACTATGAATTAGGCTCCATAACTCATCAAGTTGAACGATGCTACCAACGCTGGGAGGAGCCCCCAAACCCCCCTCCTGTAAGGGCAAAAACTCAGAATCAGGCTCCACAACTCATCAAGTTGAATGATGTTATTCACGCTGGGAGGAGCCCCCAAACCCTCTTCCTGTAAGGTCAAAAACTCTAAATCAAGCTCCACAACTCATCAAGTTAAATGATGCTACCCACGCTAGGAGGAGCCCTCAGACCCCTCTTCTGTAAGGGTAAAAACTCTGAATCAGGCTCCACAACTCTTCACGTTAAATGGTGCTACCCACGCTGGGAGGAGCTCCCAGACCCCTCTCTTGTAAGGGTAAAAACTCTAAATCAGGATCCACAACTCATCAAGTTGAATGATGCTACCCACGCTGGGAGGAGCCCCCAAATCCTTCTCCTGTAAGGGTAAAAACTCTGAATCAGGCTCCACAACAGTCAATGTGCAGGTCAGTCGGTGCTTGATGGAGCAATGTAGGATCTTCTGCTGGATGTGCATAGAAGCAGAAAGAGAAGGGAGCGGGAGAGTGAGAGGGTTGATGTTCATGGCCTCCTCCAGGGGAGATTTCTTTCTCGGATAATCCTGCAGTGCAGAGACTGGGTCTTAAATAATCATCTTTGGGGCACTTAAGTCTTTACAACCACTCCGTTTTCTAGAATCGTCATTTTTTTTTTGCACCAATGGAGGAGTGGGTACTTAAGTCTTTGCAAGCGCATCAAACTCCAACGCTAATTAATGTTGACAAACATGGGGATACGAGACACACATGCTTAAATACGTGGTGCTTTTTGGGACCCCCGAGCATGAGATGCCCTGTTCAGGGGGGGTAACATATAACCTGCTTCGGTGATTGCACCTAATTCACCCTCGAAATAGATGGATCCAGTGCAAACATATTCCACAAAAAAATGTGACCCGCCCACCAAGAGAGCAGTTACCCTCATACTGTCTATTTTCATCACCATTTTCATCACCACGGAACATCTCACTGAATGGTGGTAGGAATTAGGCTCATTCTCAAACATCTCACGGTCCTCAAGTGCAACGTGTGGTGGGGATTGAACATAACCTAACGATTGTACAATATGTGCCCTATTCAGATTGTGGGCCCCACAAAACTGAGCCCTTTGCATGGTCTGTGGGGCCATCAATGAGATGTATGAAACCTTGCAGTTACCCTCATATATATATATATATATATATATATATATATATATATATATATATATATATATATATATATATATATATATATATATATATATATATATATATATAAAGTTGTGGGTGGCCCCACTCTTACGTATCTCATGATTCAGATGTGTGGTGGGGATTGAATATAACCAGCCTTTAGTTATATACAATGTGATCGTAACTGGTCTCGGCCATCAACACGCATTGTGCAACAAGATGGGGCGTCACATTTATTTTGGCAATTACGTTACACCCAGACTCGGATTGGGGAAGTGGAAGCAACGTGTTCTCCTTTTTCCTTGTTGGTAGCCACTACTTTTAACTTACCAGTTTTTGTTTCTTCTTAGTTCTGAATAACGCATAGGCCACATGAAAAGTGAACGTGAGTTTATGTTTGTTTACTGGTATTAACGTGCAGCAAGCCCTCATACTTTCTAACCAAAAATGCTTCCATGTCAAGTGGGTGAGATTGAATCCAACTTTTTGCTTCAAAAAAAAGAAAAAACTTTTTGCCACGTCTAGAATTAAGAAGCTTTCTTTCAAAAGTCACTTTCATCGTTTGTTTTAAGCCTAAAGTTTCCCTGATAATTTAGTTTGGATTGGAGCTACTTCATGGTGCAGCCCATGCAAATTATCAGGGAGAATCATTGCTTGAAAAAACTAAAAATCACTGTGCACAATGAATTTTGCTGTTTTCATGTGTCCTTTCAAGTGTTTGGACTGAGTGCTGGTTCTGCTCCCTCTACATTCCCTGTTCAAATCTATTCACTTCTGTATCACAACTCCTGTTATTTCTTTTTTTTGTCTAAAGAAGGGTAGATCAGGAGCTCGGGACTGGTGTCACTTCCTGCATATGTCTTCCTTATTTTAACTGATATTTTATAAGTGCATCGTATGTGATTCCGTTCAAGCAAACGTTGTCCACCCTGCACGAGAACAATAAAATAGAAGTCATGTATGTGATGCATGGCGTTACGAAGATGCCAATGTCTTGGTGACCTGATACTGCCAACAAGCTTTCTTGTCCAACCGTTGGAAGGCATGTACGTCATGAACTCAAAAGCGTGTCCAATGCAAACACATGGCTGTCCTCCGATTTGGCTGAAGTCAGGCGACTTTGTCAATACCAAGAATACCGTTTTGGTCAGGAAGGTCCCCCACGCGCACTTTGCGGATCAGGTACAATAGCATTGCACAAAAATTGTGATGTACGCGGCACGGATTCATGACACCTGTTCAATTCATAGAGCCAGCCCACGGACTTTAACTGGCGCTTGGCATGTTTTGTAAGGTCCAGAAACAAGCGCTGCCCAATGAAATGGGGCTTCACATTTTTCTTGTAGAGTGTAATTGCACATGATACGCCAGGGCTTACCAGCAAACAGGCATGGTTCGAAATGTGTCAAACGCATATCAATTGGCAGTAGGGCCAGGACAAAAAATCCCCTCATAGGTGTATCGGGTTGCCCACCCTGACCCTGAAACCGCAGTACAGGCCCTGGACAGAGTAGACCACTTGGGCCCGTTCCAAAAGCACAAGATGTGATAATATCAAATCTTTTTTACCAGAAGATGCTTCAATTCCAAGAAAATAATGTAGAGAACCCAAATCATTCAAAGAAAAATCAATCCCAAGTTTTGAAATGAGATTTTGAATGAACTCTTCTGAATTTCAAGTGACTACGATATCATTCACATAAATTAAAATATAAACTATGTAAGAACCATTCTGGTATACAAATAAAGAAGTATATGTTTTAGCACCAACAAATCCAGGTTTTTGAAGATAATTGCTTAAGTGAGAAAACCATGCTCTGTGGGCTTGTTTCATACCATACAGAGCTATCTGGAGTTTACAAAGATAACGAGGATGTTTACTGTTTTCGAAACCAGGTGGTTATACTACATAAAGTTCTTCAAACAAATATTCATGTAAGAAAGCGTTTTTGAACATCCAGTTGCTTCACTAACCAACCATTACTGACAAAACCAATATAATAGTAGTGGGCTTGACAACTGGATTAAATGTCTCAAAGTAGCCAAAGCTCTCTTTCTGACTATAGCCCTTAGCAACAAAATGAGCTTTGTATCTCTTAACTCTTAAGAGTAACACTCTTCATTTAATCTTGAATATTCACTTACACCCCATAACATGTTTATTATCTTTGGCGGAGATCGACTAAGGCCCAAGTATGGTTTTTCATTACCCCATCATACTCGACTTGCATGGCACCAGATCTTGGAAAACCTCATTAAAAGTAATATTTTCATCATCTTGCAAACAAATGGCCAACAAAGCTTCAGGAATGAGGTACTTAGTTGACAAATATGTTTTTGGTTTCAAAGTTCCATCTTTGAATCCAGTGACTATACGATGACTTCATAAGAGATTGAACTTGAGACACAACTTCATGATCACTGGCCAAATCATTGCAACAAGAATTGTTAGTGGAATGGTTGATAGAATCATCATCATAGCTAAAGCTTTTGTTTAGGTAATAGATTCAACAATACTGGGTGGTTGCACTTCGACTAAATTGTCCCTGACTAGGTATGACACCGCAACAAGTAGACTCTAGTGGACCGTAGTCCAATTTTGAACCATATACTGCTCACTATGACAATTTTACTTGAAAGGGAAATTCAGTTCATCAAAGACAACATGTCATGATATAACAAAATTTCTGTTCTTTAGATTCATACAATAATAACCATGTGGGACATATTAATAAAAATAACATTTTTCACTTCTGTAATCCAACTTGTGTCCTCTGTATTCATGAAGACAAGACAAGGATAACATGATCAAAGAAAAATCTTGAGAAATTTATATTCTGGTTTGATATAAAAAAGGGTCTAAAATGGATACTTGTACTTCAATATTTTCGTTGGGGGTATGATTTATTAAATAGGCAGTCGTAGCAAAAGCAAACGACAAAAAATGAGCTGGGATATTAGCTTGACTCATGAGAGCCAATCTATAATCAAGTATATGACAGTGTTTACACTCAGCAACACAGTTTTCCTCATGTGTATGTCGGCACAAATTCAGTGCTCTATGCCCTATTCATCTTAGATAAACTTTGAAACTCTCCTCCCCAATCAAAGAAAAAAAATAACAATTTTCCCAACAACATTTTTTCAACAATGACCTTTAAAGAATTGAAAGGTTTTTAAAACATATTATTTGTGTTTAAGAAGATATAGTCATACATTCTTTGAGAGACTGTCAATAAAAATAACATAGTAACAATACTGTTTAAAACTCAAAACGGGTACAGGACCCTAAACATCAGAGTAAATAATGTCAGGAGACAATACTAATAAAGTTATTGAAAGGGAGATTATGGTTTTTCCCTTTGCCTCACAAACTTTATTCTCAGCAACATGTTCTATTGGTAAATCAAATCTATCAATGAGTTGCTAAACTATATGTAAAGAAGGATGACCTAACCACTGGTGTCATTGATCAATAGACACCTTCTCCCCAATGTGAACACTCGTGCTGCCTGGACTTAAATTGCATGCGATAAAGACCTCCATCACTTTGTCCCCGAAGAAGCACCTTCCCTGTGACCTTGTTCTTCACATAACACCAATCTAGATGAAATTCAAACAAAGCATTATTATCTTTAGTAAAGTTTTGCACATATAAAAGATTTCTGATTATCGTAGATGAAGAATATACATTAAATAAATAGATGAGCCAACATGCTTGATACCCAAACCTTAACCATCTTCGACCTTTAGAGGCAAGTTGTTTAAATCATGATGTGTAGTATAAAACTACTCCAGATGAAATCGTGTGGGGGGTGGGGGGGGGGGGGTGGGTGTGGAGAAATTAAAAAAAAAAATTAAAAGATCAGTGAAGATGGTTCCCTATTTGCAGGAACTGCCTTCCCTGTAACCGTTAGGGGGGATGAGGATAAACCTCACCCACCATGATCGACGGGTGGGGGATGAGGATAAACTTCACCTCCCATGATCGACGGGTGGGGTGAGCTTTATTCTCAACCACCATGAGGGCTACAAAACGCCCTTATGGTACGCCTCCCTCACCATCGATCAAGCAAGTGAGCGACAGAGGGAGAGAGGCGTAAAGAAAAAAAAGGGAAAATGAGGAACAACAGGGAGGGAGAGCATACCAAAATTCGGCTGATGATGCAAGTAAAACTCTTCTTCATCCTTGTGTTTTTTTTATCAAAAAGAGGGTTGGCAGTCATGGCTGCCGGCAAGTAACAGGTGAGAAAAAAAAGGGACTCAAATGTCGAGAGAGAGAGAGAGAGGGTCGACCGACCAGCGCCGGTGGTCGGCCCCTCTGCAACAGAGAGAAAGAGAGAAAGAGGGCCAGCTCTGGCAGTCGACCCCTTTGCGTCTGAGAAGAAAGGAAAGACGAAAGGGGTTGTACACCTTTCGCCCTATTTTTTTATATGGGACGACAGACAGGGTTGGTTTGGGTGCGGCCCAGACCAAACCGGGTAAGAAAAAAAAATTGGTTCAGGTCAAACCGGTTCAAACCAATTCAGTCAAACTGAACCAATCTGGGTGTGAACCAGACCGAGTTGCATCTGACTGGGTCTCGGTTCTCGGTATGAATTTGGTCTGATCTGAACCAAACCGAATCTGGGTCCAGTCAGTCTAAACCGATCCAAATAAAAATGGATCCAGATAAATCCAAATTTGGATTCTGTCTGACATATCTAGATCCATAACAGAATTGGATCTGGTTCGGATCAGTGTTGGATCTAGATCAGAACTAGGTCTGGATCCAGTTTGATAGTTTTGGATCTAGATCAGAGTTGGATTTAGATCTAAACTGGATAAATCAATTCTAGATCTTGATCAGAACTGGGTCTAGATCCGGTCTGATAGTTTTGGGATCCAAATCAGAAATGGATCTAGAGTGTGAGTAATTATGAATTTTGATAATCCAATTGAGTTTTAAACCAAACCCAGATGGGTTGAGACTAAGTTCAGTAAACCTAGTACTCTAAGCTCAGACTGAACCTGTTTTGACTTAGGATGAGTCAGGTCAGATCATAAGAGTTGAAATGACTAAATTATCCTTGTGTGTACCCAAGATCTGATTAAGTAAAATGGGTATAACTTTGAACTCAGAATTGAGTAAAGTTTAGTACGTTGGACTCATACCGTAGAGAAACCTCCATGTCTTATGGTTCTGGTCAAATCAGAAGCATAAAAATTAAGGTCTGACGAGTCAACTCATGAGGGGTATTTTGGTAATTTTATCAAAATATAAGAAGTTATGTATATTAATACGAATATGCTTATGTGATGGTCAGATCCTATTGCTAGAGCCTCTTGAGACTCGATTGTGACCAGAGCATAACATTTGTATTCAAGATAAGGGATATTATAAGTAATTTTAGTTGTGAATAAACTTTTTTGCATTGCATGTTATTGTTGATGTTGTCTATTAACATGATTAAAAATATAACTCTTAAGTGTGAACATGATATGCATAAAATGATCATGCATGAAATGATTGCAATGAGATGATTACATACACATGTTAGTAGTGATATGTCATGCATATTAGAAAGATATTGTTTTTGTGATAACATATCTATGTTATAATTTACAAATAACATGTATCATGATAAGATTGTGATTAGACTTGTCTCTTTATTCTAGTCATATCATGTGACTTTTACATTGAGATTAACATGCATAATCTCTTAAATTCTGAAAGTGACAACCTGTGGAATGAGCTATCTGATTCACGGTTAGAGTGCAACCACCATGGAGAGTGGGTCACTGGTGATTTAACGATGTTGGAACTCTACATCATTGTGTGCTTAGTATGAGATAAGTGTGAACCCTAATGTCATTATGACATTGAGAGTAAGATCTGTCGTGATCATTTTGTGATATCACTCATGAGAGAATGAGTAAAATACAAGCTTGAGAATATTGTTCAATGTATAAACTTAAGATATGACTTAGGGTTATATTCACACAGTGTTTGGAACTCTAGACAACCATGAATGATTGAAAGACATCATGGTTAGGATGTAGTATGAGTCATGCAGATATTAAGTTTGAGCCTGACCTCCCGGCTAGCTATCGATGGGGACTCCTTTTTGTTTCACTCTAGTGCATGATGATTCAAGAATCACTGGGAGTGTATGGTTTACAGTCTGACCAACATATAAAATTGGGGTATTTTACATGGGTTAATACACCCATAAATGGCTATGACTGGTATAGCTAATCTAGTGTTTTAATTTGGTGTGAGTGAGTATTTGAGATAGTTTAAAGAGAAAAAATTAAAACATGCAAACCTTGTGCGGTGTATAAAAAACTAAACTTAGACTAAGGGCTTAGAGCTCACTACAGTTGTAATTTAAAGTTATTATTTATTTATAATTATTTCTTATTAGGTTGTAGACTCACCCTTTGTATAATTACAATTGTAGGTTTCAAGCATACTAGCGCAGGCAGGACGTGATCGACAAATTCAGTAGATTACATGATAGTTTTTATTTTCTTGTCATTGAACACTCATATATTTGTGATTTTCTTTTATTATGAATGGTAAACTTTATGAAAGAAAGTAGGTTATTGGAAAAAGAATGAAAAAAATTTAGCCATGTTTTCTCTGTGTGAACTCTGTATGCTTTCCCTCTGAGAAGTAATACCAACAGGACTCAACCTCTCGAGGTCCCAGATCGGGGTGCTACATGTTGCCCCTATGTCTAGGTACCACTTTGTATCATCAACGTGAGATTGATTATCATTGTGTTGAAACATAGTATGCTTGATTTGAACCAAATCTGACAGTGGCTAAGCATACTTAGACAGATTATAATGTTGTTGAGCATTGTATCCAACCTTCCCACACAGTTAGCAGACCACATGGTTAGAGTTTCTCCCACCTCCACAACCTGTTGAGTTTGGCGATAAGGAATTGCCACCACCCCTACCTTTATAACGATTTGATAACCACAACCACGTGAGTCGGGCCCATGATATTTTTTGGTTGGTTGTGAGCATAGTGACAATTTTTTTTTTTTGGCAAAATCTCATTTTCCAAAAACTCATGAGAAATTGAAATTTTTTTATAAATCTTGCATTTTTTGGCAAAATATCGACAATAAAAAATAAATTAAAAAATATAAAAAATATTTTTTATAAGAAAATATTAATAAAAATATTTAAAAATAAAAATACATAGGTTTTTCATGATAAATAGCCGTTTAAAATATAAATATCACATTTAAATCGCTTTATTTATGTTTTTTCAAAAATCTTGTGATATTTTGAAAATCTTGCGAGAAGTTGCCCTTTTAAATTTTCAAGCAATTTCTCCCAATATTATAATGAGATTTTCATAAATCTTGAGATATTTGTCACTATGGTCTAGTTGTGGAATCATCTATTGAGTGAAACGTACATCTTGAGCTTGCTTTGTCCAATTCAACTAAAATGCAATTTCACTAAGCAAATAGCAAAAGGTTTCATTTGACATTCTCTACCATCCTCTTCCTAAGGATGTGGTTTTCCTCTCTCTCCCTCCAATTTATATTTTTAGATTATCAATTGTAAATTGCATTTGCTTATTGTGGAGGTTGGTTTATTAATTCTTTATTTAGTAATAGGGCAGCAATAAAAATCTTACTGAATTCCTGAGAAAACTGTCAAAGGAGGGGAAATGCTAGGCTATTCTTTTTAGTGGTGAGAGTGGTGCAGGGAAAACAGAAAGCACAAAGATGCTTATACGTTATCTTGCATTTATAGGTGGGAGGTCTGTCTCAGATGGAAGGACCGTGGAGCAACAAGTACTGGATATGTGAACCTCTCCATTTTATTTTCTAACAATTAGAATTTTACTAGGATTTACATCTTTGAAGATGAATTATTGCTTCAGTTGGTGGTTGCTTACTTCAGAAAATTTTCTCACACAAGGTTTCTTTTGGTTTTTAAATTGTTATTTGCAGTCATATCCTGTTCTATAAGCATTTGGCAATGCTAAGACTGTTAGGAATAACAATTCAAGGTGAGGTGTGAGTCACATCCTCTTCAAGCATTTGGTTTTTAAATTGTTATTGCAATTTATCATGATGCTATTTTATGTAACTTGGATTGGCCTCTTTTTAAAACTTATGGAACTTGTGGAAGGTTTGTATATGCTAATTTTTGTATATGCCAGTAAAACCAATTCACTGGCACAAATTCAGCGCCAGTGAAAAGTTTTCACTGGTGCAAACACAGCACCAGTGAAAATGTTTTCACATTGAAGCATATTTTCTGTGGCACTGAATTTGCTCCAGTAAAATGTTTTCATTGGTGCAAACACAACGCCAGTGAAAATGTTTAACTGGGGCTGAATTTGTGACAGTGACCAGTTTTCACCGTTGCAAAAATAGTGCCAGTTAAAAATAAGCTTTTCACAAGTTAAAAGGATTTTCACTGGTGAATGTAAATTGCGCAAGTAAAATCTTTACCGGTGAGGCTTTTATTGGTACAACAATTGTGTCAGTAAAGACTTTTACTGATACAAAAGTTGCACTAGAAAAATCAAATCTCTCTCTCTCTCTCTCTCTCTCTATATATATATATATATATATATATATATGAGTAATGAATTCTTTAGGCCCCTTTTTCATTAGGTCTCGTTGGACACCTTCAAAAATCATAGTTTTAAGCTTTTTTTTCACGTCTAACACCGTAGATGTGATATATAGGTTTTGTTTACTGGGAACCAGCTTTTGGATCGCTGAAATCTGACATATATACAGGTTTTTCCGGTGATCCAAAATCAATGGCTATGAAGGTACCAGTTTTCCCGGATCATAAAATGATGTTTTTTCATAAAAAAAAACATGTTCCAAGAGTCTATTTTTACTAAATTGATCATGCTAAACACATCTAATGGTTTAGATCTATCATAAAATACCTAAAACCTATATGGCAGAATGAGGCATAATATGAAATGGGGCCTAATATGTTCAGTTCTCTCTCTCTCTCTCTCTCTCTCTCTATATATATATATATATATATATATATATATATATATATATATATATATATATATAGAGAGAGAGAGAGAGAGAGAGAGAGAGAGATGTGTAGCTGCTTAATCAATAGGTGTTTGAACACCTGCTGCGAGTGTAGCCTTTTTTTATACAAAATGGATGAAAAGGAGTATGCGCTTTTACAGTACTCCGCTTTTACAGCACCGCTAAACATCTCAGTTCCATTGGGACCTTTAATGGCGTATAATAATGCCGCTAAAAACCATTTTCAAAATGCAGTGTGTGTCCTTGTGGACCATCAAAAACCCCACTAAAGCATTATTTGGTGCAAAAAGTCGATTTTTTTATCATTTTTTCATGGTGAAAGTTCATCATTGCGCGTGCAATAGATGGTCAGCATGATTAAGCACGGGTTCAGCACCTATTCTTCAAGTAGCTATGCATTTTCCTATATATATATATATATATATATATATATATAGAGAGAGAGAGAGAGAGAGAGAGTCCACTGTTATTGGACACGCACCAGCGGCATGCTATGATTTAACAAAACAGACTTTTAGCAGCAGTTCTCAACCGGCCCTTTCAAAACCGTCGCTAAAGACCATAAATCTAAAAAAAATGCAATCGGGCGTGCTAAGCTTGTCCGATATTCGTTCGACGGAAGGGCGTCAACTGTTACGCCCTTCCCTATATACCCTTGATTACTGTATTTGTGTTCCCACAATATTGTTTTTATTTATTCACGATTCTAACGGTTGTTTTCCTAGAAAAGAATAAAAAGAAATATTCTAGCAGTTGACTGATTATTCAATGATGTCGTGCTAATCGAAATGAAGACGGTTGAGCCTCATTTGATTCTCTCTCTCTTGTTTTTTAAAATAAATCATCTCTATCATGTTACATGTTGGAGTTTTTAAGGGTTTATCTGATGGAATTTTTTAAGGGAATCTTAAGGTGTAAGAGATGGCGTGCTGAACTATATACATTCAGGTTCAAACGCCCTCAGATAGAATTCATGATAGACATCCTTGTATTTGTTTATTATTTGAAATAAACGAATGACAAGCTTAGCCAATCTAATATAGCTTAAAACCTGTATTTTTTTCAAGTAAATCAAAATTTATTAAAAAGAAAACACCATGGTGATTACACCGAATAGTATGCAAGCCCTAGAAAACTTAAAATAAAAGAACCTTGTTCAAGCGACCTGTAATATAACTCATGACAGAGAATGATTATGGACAAAGCCCTCTAATCAGCTACCTAGAGTTTACAAACATCAACATTCTATCTCTAATATTCTAATGATGGTTTTGATCCTCTGTAGTCACTGTTGTTCACAATTTACTTTTGCAGGGCGATTGGGTCTTCTAGGTGGATCTGTTGGAAACAAAGAGAGAAGTTTTTTTCTGAATAACTTTTTTAACGTGGAGAAACCATAGATGTCCTGTTACAGGCTGAAGGTGTCACGTTGAATCCTGGACTTGAGTCAGTATCCGCAATGTAAAAATTGCGCCAGTCTCCACACCTGTTCTTATTAGGGATAGTTTTTCATTTGAATTTTGACCTTGCAACAAAAGGCACACACCACCAATATCGTACTCTCGACGTTCTTCAACTTGAGAGCCTTAAGCTGGCCTGCCTATCCAAAATCTGCAAAGCCCAAGTCGGGTGCCAATGGGTCCGGACCTGGGTCTAATCGGACCCACCATAAGAGAAGCCATACCCGAACCGATAAGAACTACGTGAACCAAACCTGGTAAAATACTATTTTTTTAATCATTTTTACATTGAAAATTTTGTGGGTCTTAATCAAAACTCAGGTCAGGCCCGGGTCTTGTATAAAATTTCACAAACTATACCCGAATTCATCTATTAATCGGACCTGCGGGTCTGAACTCAGGTCTTAATCGAATCTTCTTATTTATCACCATACCTGGACCCTATAGGGTTTGGTACGGGTCGTGTCCGAGTAAACAGGATCCGTTGAAACCCCCTACTTGTAAGCAATTTGGATAGGGTCTTTAGTTAGACATGCAAAAAGCATATATCTAACTTTGACAGTAGATAACTTTCAAATTACTTTTCAAAGTTGCATGACTTTTACGCCGGGTAGGCTTGACCAACAAATGAATTTTTTTGCCATAATTTGTTAAGTTACTTTTTAGAAGTGGCTTTCCTTTAGTAATCGTACTTGCATTATATAAAGTTTACCCAGTTCATATCGTGAATATATTTCAAAGTTGACAAAGTTGATGTATTGGAATGACACTAAATAATTGTGGCCTTGATTCAATATTGTAAAACAGCACTGATTAATCCATGAAAGCCCCTTTTGACTAGTAGAAGAAGTGAAGGCACCACATTGTAAAGAAAACCCAAAATAGGTCTTTTACATCTAAAAAATAGATTAGAGAAATTTATGAAAATAACAATCCAAAAAAAAATCTGGTTTGAAATTCTTAATTTTTCTTTAATTATCTTTGAAATATCAAATAAATTGGACACAGATAATTAGTGGAAGGATCAAGTGGAGTGTTGGAAATGGCACTCAAGTTGAATTCTGGTTCGATCATTGGGCGACTAATTTCCCCCTGATACATTTTTTACATCCACCAATTGACTCTCATGCTTGTATAGAGTCTATACTCCTTCGGTAGGTTAAATAAAGTGGCTGATATGCTTGACCCTGCCAAAGTTCCTCAATGTGCTTTACTTAACCCTCATGCTCAGCTATCTATTGAAATTCATGAAATTCTATTACACTGGTCGTGGAGCATGCACCAGCATGATGAGCTAAAATGTAAGAAGGCTGAATCCTTTTCAACTAAGTCTGCATGGGAGTTAATTTGACTGGTTCTTTGGTCCACGATTCAGATGTGCTAAGTTCATATGGTGAAAAGAGTCCTTACCCAGAGCTGCATTGACATTGCAATTAGTAGTTCTAGGAAAGTTACTCACTCATGAAAGATTGATGCAGTTTGGCATTAATGTTATCAGTAGGTATGTTTGTCACAACGCCATTGAAACTTCACCCCATTTATCTTTTGCATGCCCCAAGATATGGAGAAAAGTTGTTTTCCTTTTGTGGACGATGCAGAGAGACCTATTTGCAAATTGAGGATCTACTAATACGTTGGGGGTGCCAAGTTTCAGCAGGTTCAATTCTTTAATGCATAAGTTTTCTATGCAAGCCAAATATGTTTTTAAAAACTAGTGGAAGAGACTCTAATATATATATATATACCTTATTTTGTAAAGTTTTGATGTTTAATTGCTTCCCACTAAATGTTTTGTCTCATATCTAAGAGGGGGAGATTTTTCTAGTGGTTTAAATAGAGTTGTTCTCTATTCTTTACTTTAGTGTGTTAAGTATGAGGTGTTGAGGTTTCCTTTGACCAAGTCATTTTTGACTTTTTATTTTTTTGAATGGTGTGACCGGAAAGACTTTAAAAATGCATTTATATAGTGTTTATAGGGTGTTGTGACTGTTGGATGGTTTTGGTGGTCCTTAACTATTGGTCAAAGGCAAGTGATCGTTTAAGGTCATTTTCATTCAATTTTCAAATCATTGAATTTATAGTATTTAATTTCATTTATCAAAAAAAATGTATTGGCCTTTCAAAAGTCTATAAATCTCTTTATTTTTGTCTTTTGGTTCATTAAATTTTCTGATTCTCAAGCTTTCTCTCTTTCTATTCTTTTGTTCTCATTTTGACTTGCTAAGTTCATATGTGAGAGGTTACCTAATCTTGCGAACCAGTGACGCTCCTGAGGTTCAAGCCTATTTGTATCCTGAGAATTCTGTCGCAAACAAACCCTTTTTGTATCTTTAAAATTTTTGAAATGAGACGATTGAAGTTCTAAAGATAGTGATAGTGCCTCTAAGCTTGGAATCTCACTTTTTTCAAAATCATGTTTTTGGCCAAAGTATGTAACAACAAATTCATCTCAAAGCTTAGCATGCACACGCTACATGCATGTACAACATGTTGCAGGAGGTGATGGAGGCACTGCACCGGGCAACCATTTTGTTGGCAATGGCAGTGGGGGACTGCAGCCCCAAAACACAGTCCAGCTTACCTTTGGAGGTGAAGGATTTATGGGTATGCTTCTTGTTTGAACACCTAAAAGAAAACATGAGAATTTCTCAGTTTGCTAGTCTATCTATCCTGCAGTAGCTAGATGAATCAAAAAGATAAAAAGTTCAGGCCTATTAATTGGCACACCGATAAGTTATAATGACATAACTGGAAGGTTACATTGCACTATCTTACCTAATTAAACTGTCTCATATTTAAATCATATGTTTTTTTTTTTTTTTGGGGGGGGGGGGGGAGGAGGGGGGGATGAAAAAACAACCCAATAGTAAGAGACCTGGCCACGTTAGACTTATACCTGCCAAACCTCCGGTGGCATAAAATCATATTTTTTATATTTATACAGAGAAACCACTCCGCTCCAGGATCAGACCTAGCCACACTGGCTCTACCTACCGTACTTACAGTCGCTGTCCTGACAATGTAAAATTTGGTAGGCTTACCCTTTGCCCACAAGGGGTCACCACGCTTCAGCTTATGCAAGGGGTGATGCCCTTGAGATTTTAACCTAGAACGCCTACCTAGCTGCCTAGGCCCCATCCCACTATGCAAACCCCTTTGGGGTACCATAGTGCACCCCTAGCATTGCTTCACCTTAATGTGCAAGGGGCTAACACCCATGGGATTTGAACACAGACCACACATCTAGTGGCTCAGGCCAGATCCCACTGCGCCAAATCCATTTAAGGCGAATCACACGAGGGTTATCCTTCATCTTTCCTAAACACACACACACACACACACACACACACACACACACACACACACACACGCGCGATTGATGGCAAACTCTTTCCATTCAGCTGAACCTTATAATGTTGATGGCAGAGCAAAAGTCTTCTCTCTGTTCATATTTTACTTTTGTCAGTTTACCAAAACACCAACTTTTGACTCCAATGTTCACACCTTTTCAAATGCAATAATAACCCTGAAATTCAAAAGCCATGGGCTGCAACTGATCAAGTCTACCCTGTTTAAGCTCAGTGCCGTTCAGTTGAACTAGGCTCAAGCTCAATCTAGATCAAGCACAGCTCAAGCTGAATACACAAACATTACTTTTAAGTGTGAGGCCGAACCCACTGACTGCATCTTTATCAGAATGAATGTTGTCAGTATTGAGCTGAATCACCCGACATGTCTCGTATTGGCAGAAAATCGATACGGAACAAGCCTGAATCGGCTAATTTTCAAATCAATAAATAAATTTATTTTTTAGTATTGTTTAATTTTTTTTTACACTTGTCATTCTCAAGTTAAAAGTTGGGCAATATGATTTGTTCAGCATCATTCTGTTGCTAAGAATCACACTTTTGACCATCTTTTTTTGTTTTGAAAATATGATAAGAGTCATGAAATTTAGGTACATTGTATGCCATTGATTTTTGAAAACCTTAGAAAACCAAATTACATATAGCAAAAACATGATCCAAAACCTATTTTATATTAAAAATAAAAGCAAAGCTTAACAAGCCTCAGCAAACTCAAGTCACTTGAGCAAAACAAGAAAAGGGTAGGCTATAGCTGGGTCTTTTATGTGAATAAGCAAGATTGAGCTTATTAAGATGGCTCGGTTCGTTGTGCAGCCCTATTGATATGCATATAGCATTGAATTTCATATGATAAGGTAGCCTAGCATCTTGTAAGAAGGAATGAATGGACTCCAAGTAGACCAGACAAGAAGCTGATGTGAGTTCACCCGCTTTTGTCCACCTTACCACAACACCAATTCTTTTCCATAACTTTTTTACTCCATGTCAAGTCCTTCTTGATCCAACATTCTTTATATTTGGGGTTAAACGAAATAAGTTGGATCATTGGGTCAAACTATAATAAGCACAAAATGGTGCCTAGTTTTTCAGGCAAGGGGTAAAATCATTAAGAAAAAAATCAATTGACCACATTTATCATATTTTGAGTAACCATGTTTGTCATTTTTTTATCTCGACCAAAGCACAAAATGGTGCCAGAAGCGAGTGCCATCTACATATTTTGTTAGAAAAAGAAAAGGAAAAAGAAAAACTCCCTGAAATCCAACACGTCTGGATTCCTTATCAGATTACTTGCCACAGTACGTGACCACAAATATTTTCTTGATTGAAGAAAGAAACCTAAATTGATGTTTTAAGTTGTGTAAAATATGAACAGAAAACCTGCTGTTGTCAGGAAGCAAATAAAGTAGAGAAAGATGCTCAACGCCAACATCGTGTATACTATCTGGACCATGGTGTTTCAAGAAACTCATTGTTGATTTTTACACTAGTTGTCACTTTTTTTTTATAACGAGGAACCCTTGCTGAAGCTAGGAAAACCGCGGGTGGGGCCCCACGACCACCCTGCCTTACAGTGGCCCACCTCTGAAAGCTACGGACACACCCGTGCACAAGCAAAGTGTTATAAGCAGGAATTATAGATTGAACGGATTGTTGTCTACACTAGTATAACAGTTAACCAGGCTAGCCTAAGTACCAGAAATATGCAAATTATAATAAAATCTTAAGCACCAATTCTTGAGAGCCTCCTTCTACACAAAGTATCAAATTGCAATGTTCATGTGATATATTTTCGTGAGGACAGGCAAATCAGTGAAAGATTTCACAGTTAACAATCCATATACGCATGAAGAAAAAAGTGGACGACTCACATAATACAACTTGATTAAAGTAGTCATGTAACACATAGCAGGCTTTGCATGTCACTGACAGCCATCCAATATGCAATACCAACAGGTTGCCTAGCATTACAACTGCATCATCCTGTCTCCTGCTCAAATTCATCACCTTCACTTTCATCTACATTATCCACGTCATCATCATCTGCCTCACCATCAAACTCTTCCTTCTCGTTGTCTTGAGTCACCTTCCCAATTACAACCAAATTGGCATTTGCTTTCCTGATTTCATTGAACTGTAATGAAAACCTTGGTGAGAAATTCCACTTGATTATCATGAGGGAACTGTTTCAGAAAGATTTGTCAAAAAAGTGAAAAACAGCTAACTGATTATCACATTGACAATCACACTCGTTTCCATGAGATTTTCTTTAATGGTGATCTCTCTCTTACATTTGAAGAAGATATAACAGAAGATAAATTAAAGAAGTTCCCTAGGAACCTACCATAACCTGAAACATAAGACGCCTGATCCATAAAAAAATATGACAAACACAGATAACATGCCTATGGGATTGAACTTCAGATAGTTTATATTGTCATCACCATTTTTCCATTGCCAGGTTTATATGATTATAACAGAATCAACAATTTGACTTTAGAACGATTTGATAAGGAGATAAAGAACCAAATTATCGAATGACTCAATCAAGGAGAATGAAAGAATTGAAGACATTTAAAACATTCGAACATGTAATGGAGCACTATTCCAGTTCTTGAACAAGTGTACAGAAAATCTGTGACTGAACTCTAGCATTGGTGAGGATGAGCTTATGAAAACCTAAATTTGTACAAAAATGTAAAGTCAGCAACCTGGAACAGGCAAGCATCAGTTTGGGACCAAATCATATTATCCAACTTGATTAAATATAACACTCATCTTTTCTATACTGAGAGGGGGCAGTTGCCAGTGTCTAGCATTTATGAAAACCATAAAAAAGTTTCTTCTCTATCAAAAATAATTAAATCCTGCCTCTAAGATACATGTCCATAGATATCACTTTTGTAAGGATAAGTGTTCCCAATGGATAAGGGAGAGAGCTTGTAATGAATTCCTAATGGTCTTTCACATGTGTTCAAACAGTAGCCATTTAAGAAAAAAGCATGAAACATCTCAACAGGATAAGTGGGAGTTCCAACCATGCAACCTAACATATCAAAGGAAAGCTAAAGGAATTGTTGAGGACATGGGTCATTGTCTGGAAACATTTTAGCTAAATCACGACAATTTTTCTCTTTTTCTAATATCAATTATTTCTAATATTGTTTACTTTGATGGATTCTGATACATTATACTACCATGTATTGAGCTGAAAAGATTTGTATAAATTATGTCATCTCCAAATAAATGGTAGAACAGTATTTTTCTGGTACACTCAAAAATTGCTAATACTAGACTGTCCAAGCTTAATCTGAGAATTTATTCACCACTGCCTTAAAAACATAACCTACTTATGTAGCGTTTATGTACTCACTTTCTGTAAGAAGTCCATCAGAAATTTTAGCAGCAACATGGCACCCATTACCAAATACATGGACTGCCATGAACCAAAGGTGGGATGCAGTAATCCTAGATTCATTACAATCGTGAGCATGCTGCAATCCAAAATGATAACAAAGGCCCATTTTTCTATGAATGCAAGATAAAATATCCTGTTTTTATCTGTCACCATTACTGACATTAAATAGTAAAGAAAATCAAAGAGAACTTAGAATAATCATGGTTAATTGCTTACAAGAAGTTCAACTTAGTAAAAAGTGTCTCATGCTTTACTAGTAGCTCAATAACATGTTTTAAAATCAAGTAAAGGTCCAAGAATCCATGTAGTTAGGTAGCAAGATACTCTTCTTAAAGCTGTTCATAGAAATGACTGGAGAGATGCAATATGAAGCTTCACTAATGCCAGATTTGTACTTTCTCATTCTCCATAATTTTGTAATAGGCAATCTAGTAAAGAAGAAGATTAAGTTTTCAATAATTCCGTAACATATGCCAAAACCAAGTATCCCGTGGCAGCAAAACATTATTATTGAAGCTAACCATGGAGATGACTGGACACTGGACTGATACAATGTGGAGCTTAACTAATGTGGATGTGTGCTTTATCATTCTCCATAATATTGGAATAAGGTGTTTGTCAAAAGGAGTCAATGTTTTATATAATTTTGATAAAATACATATTCATGGCCAGGAGAGCTCAAGAGGCTTGCCAATAGTTAATTAATGTCTACTATTCAGCAGAAGAATTAAATTTTCACCTCTTTTGTGCATGCCCATTTTTCAGGACATCTTTTGAGCTTGCAATCAGCATCAAATTTGACAGGGTTGAATCTGTGAACAAATAACATTGGCCCCTTGGATAAGTGCCAGGAATAAGAAATGGACTTGCACTTGGACACGTCAATGTTCTTTAGCCCAGTGGTATGAGTGGCTAGAAAGGAACCAGAAATTTTTTTTAAAACACATTTAATAACCTTATTGGTATCCACCACAGCATTAAAAATTCTATTCAACATTTTTTCCCCAAGGACGATGTTTTAAAATAGATTGAAGCTTCTAGGATAGGAACACTTTGGAGTTGCAGCCTATTATATTTTCATATTATTCATTATTTTCCTTCATTTTTCTATTTTTTTAGTGAGTATTTAGAGTTGATTTCTGGTCAACTCTTTTCCTTTTCTTAATGAGAAAATGCCTTCAATATATATATATATATATATGAAAATGTGTAGGTGCATGATCACTTTCGAACATGACCAGAACAAACTCGGGCGGAGCGTCCATCGCATGCGCAATGGACGTTCCATGCAAGGTTCCACCAAATGACACCTTTAGCGGTGACTTTTTTCGCCACTAAAGGTTACCGCTGAGACTTTTAGCGGCGAATTTTGTCACCGCTAAAAGTCCCAGTGCGGAAAGACTTCACGCGCGCGATGGACGCTCAGCAGAAGTTCATTTTGGTCATGTTCGAAAGTGATCATGCACCTACGCACTACTCCTTATATATATATATATATACAACAACAACAACAACAACAACTACGCCTTCATCCCAAAACAATTGGGGTCAGCGATATGAACCAAAAAAGAAATTCATTTTGGGTCTTCCACATGAATCCTTTTCCTCCAATCATTTCTATCCAACGCCATGTCCTCGGTGAGGTTCAAAGCATTCATATCCTTTCCTATCATCTCCATCCAAGTCTTCCTAGGCCTACCCCGACCTCTTTTAACTAATATATTTTCCCATTTCTCCAACCTTCTAACTGGAGCATCATTAGGCCTTCGCCGAATATGTCCAAACCACCGTAAACGATTCTCTCGCATCTTATTTTCAATGGGTGCAACACCTACCTTCTTACGTATCTCTTCGTTCCGAATCTTATCTTTTATTGTATTTCCACACATCCATCTAAGCATCCGCATCTCAGCTACACTCATTTTTTGAATATGATGTCTCTTGGCAGCCCAACATTCCGTACCATATAGTAAAGCGGGTCTAATAGTCGTCCTATAAAACTTTCCCTTCAACCGCAATGGCATTCTACGATCGCACAGCACTCCAGTAGCACTTTTCCATTTCATCCACCCAACCTTTATCCTATGATTTACATCTCCATCAATTTCTCCATACTTTTGAATGATGGATCCCAAATATTTGAAATAATCATTCACCGGTATATCTTGCTCACCAAGCTTCACTACACTCCCATCACTACTTCGTTGCTTACTAAACCGACATTCCATATATTCAGTCTTACTCTTACTCAACTTAAAACCTCTAGCTTCCAATGTCTGTCTCCATAATTCTAACTTAGCATTAACCCCAGCTCTAGACTCATCAATCAAAACAATATCATCAGCAAACAACATACACCACGGTACATTTTCTTGAATTGATCTCGTAAGCTCATCCATCACTATCGCAAATAGGAAAGGGCTTAAAGCAGATCCTTGATGTAACCCAACCGTTATCGGGAAATTGGTTGTCACCCCTCCACAAGTGCGGACATTGGTTACTACTCCTTCATACATATCTTTAATTATACTAATGTACTTGAGAGAAACACCTTTCTTCATCATTGTCCACCAGAGAACGACCCTAGGTACTCTATCGTATGCCTTCTCTAAATCAATAAAAACCATATGCAAATCTTTGTTCCTCTCTCTATATCTTTCAATAAGTTGTCTAAGAAGATGTATAGCTTCCATAGTTGATCTTCCAGGCATAAAACCAAATTGATTCTCCGATATCATGACAACCTTCCTCAACCTAGACTCAATCACCCTCTCCCAAAGTTTCATAGTATGACTCATGAGTTTTATACCACGATAGTTTGTGCAATCTTGTATATCACCCTTATTCTTATATAAAGGCACCAAAGTACTCTTCCTCCACTCATTAGGCATCTTATTTGTTCGCCAAATCAAGTTAAAAAGATTTGTCAACCATTCTAAACCTTTCTCTCCCAAGTATTTCCAAGCCTCGATAGGTATACCATCTGGGCCAACTGCCCTTCTTGATTTCATTTTCTTCAAAGCCTCTGCAATTTCTTTCTTTTGAATCTTGCGCATGAAGTCACGATTTATCTCATGAAAAGGAATGGAGAAGTCTCCAAGATCTTGAGCATGACTATCATTAAATAGCTTATCAAAATAATCTTTCCATCTCTCCTTAATCTCCTCATCTTTGACTAAAACCCTTTGCGTTTCATCTTTGATACATCTAACCATACCCAAATCCTTCGATTTCCTATCTCTCATCTTTGCAAGCCTATAAATATCCTTCTCGCCTTCTTTGGTATCCAACTTGTCATAAACCTCCTTATATACCTTAGCCCTCGCGTTTCGAACAACTTTTTTAGCTTCCTTCTTTGCTATCATATACTTCTCCAAATTCTCATTATCACGACTCTTACTTAGATTTCTATAACACTCTCTTTTAACCTTAATAGCTAATTTGACATCCTCGTTCCACCATGATGTATCCTTACCTAGTGGTGCACCGCCTTTAGACTCACCCAATACCTCCTTAGCTACTTTTCTCATACCACCCGCTATCTTATTCCACATTGATTCTGAATCCTCCTCGAGACACCAATCAACTTCCTTAACTACCTGCTCTACAAACATTCCTTGTTTAGCTCCTTTCAGTGCCCACCACTTAATTCTAGGATCTATCCTATGTCTATCCCTTTTGCGGCATTGTCTAATTCTAAGATCTAAAATTAAGACTCTATGTTGTGTAGCTACACTTTCTCCTGGTATAACCTTACAATCGATGCAACAACCCCTATCTCTCTTTCTAAGTAGGAAAAAATCTATCTGACTCGTATTAACCCCACTTTTAAATGTTACTAGGTGAGACTCCCTCTTCCTAAACCAAGTGTTTGCTAAGATCATATCATAGGACAAACAAAAATCTAAAATCCTTTCTCCACTTTCATTTCTTTCTCCTATACCATAGCCTCCATGGATATTCTCAAATCCATCCCTACTAATGCCTACATGTCCATTAAGGTCACCGCCGATGAAAAGCTTTTCTCCATAAGATGTCTCTTGTACTACTCCATCTAAATCTTCCCAAAATTGATGCTTAATGGAATCATCTAAACCTACTTGAGGTGCATAAACACTAATAATATTAATAATATCCGTACCTAATACTAATTTAATAAGTAAAATTCTATCACCCTTCCTACGGACCTCAACTACATTATCTATAAACTGACGACTCATAACAATCCCTACTCCATTCCTATTCCTATTTATTCCTGTATACCAAATCTTATATCCCCAAGGTTCTATCACTTTAGCTTTCTCACCTACCCATTTGGTCTCTTGAAGACATAAAATATCAATCTTTCTCCTACACATAACATCTACTAACTCTACCAACTTACCAGTTAAAGACCCTATGTTCCAAGTGGCTAACCTAATTTTAATATATATATACATTTATGTTTTCAGTTGGGCGGAGGATATTTTTTGTATAGAATAACAGCAAAAGACATTCAAACCTTAACATAGGTTTATTTCTTAACCAACAAAGAAAACTGAAGCAAATATATTCATTGAAGGCACTTCTCTTTCACATATCAAAATGGCAGTAAGATTTAATTTTCAATAAAATTTATTGAATTTTAAAAGCATAAAAGGTAATGATTTTAGTATACTAAAAAGGCTGAAAATTATTGGACATACAAATGAATCTAGAATGACTTATATGGAAGCATATGTGGAAGTCACTTGAATAACCAAAGTAACGGATCATCGGGCAGTATAAGGAGTAAAGGATTTCCAAGCAGCATGGTGTGTCTTACGAAAATCCAGTGACCTTTTCCAAGTAATATCCATATGGGAGAAATAAATTTTGACCATAGATGAGGCAAGGACATAGCAATAGTGGGAAGCACACTTGGGAAATGGACAGATGCCAGATTAACTTATGACTATTTTATAAGTACATCTAGAGAGAAGGGGAGTCTAGCAAAGATCAAAAGGGGAGAAAAAGCCCGCTTGATACATATGGTGGACCTCCTTTAGATGGTTTCTTTTTCATTGTCAGTGAATATTTGGTGATCAATAGTGGATTATAGTGATATGAGTCACTATTTTAGATCTTTTTTCCTTTTTTTTGGTGATAACATGAGCATACTTTATTATTGTTTGACTAGCTTGCCATTCAGATGGAAGGATTTTCTACAATTGATTGGCATTGATATCATAATATCTTAGGCATGAGACTATGAAACACTTGTCTAGCTTTATAAGATTTTATTGTTCATAAGCATCATAAAGTAGTTAAATTGCTACTAAATTATTCCAATGTGAATAGGACCTCACAAAATATGTATCAACTGCTTCACATGTATTACTCATTGTTTTTAACATCAAATATTCAAAGTAAGCCTGTTAGTCCTCAATTTCACTCTCATCCCAAATGTTGCCAAAACAATTATTGTTTTTAATGCCCTATTGCATGCATATTTTCATACTTTTAAATTTAGTGATCTAGAGGTGTCTTAATGTGGTTTAAGGACTATGATCTCCGTTTTTATTACCCCCATCAACTTTTTATTATTTCACATCTCAAATTATTTCAGATAAATCTTCCCAAACAATTCCCATATCACTTCATATCTGCTTGTTGCTTCCCCTGTCCTCTTGAAATTCAGATTTACCAATTCCTGTTTCCAAATTTGTGCATTACTCCCTGATTTCCCCAATCCTCTCGAAATCCTCTAGCAACTATGATTGTAATTCCTCCATTGTTCCTAAAGATGCCTGTCAATAAAATGGAAGATAGAATTGGAAAGTGTCAATAGCATCTGATCCAGCATGCCTAAATCCCTGTTCACTAGCATCTGATCCAGTATGCTCAAATTCCTGTTAACATATCGGAAGTTCAAGCCCCAAGATAGTACAGTTGGAAGCAGCCCCCCTAATTGCGTGTAGTCCACAAAAGAGGAGCAAAATTAAGTTTTTCTGGGTACACTAATGATTAATTTCAGTTACATTCTTTAACAATTAATAAAAGGGTACATTTTTCAATTTTACTTTGAAAAAAGGTATCAACCTTTTCGACCTTAAAAGTAACTTCACATTTTCAAAATTGCTACCACCTCTGAGGATTGTTTTAGTCATTCCAATCAGTTGAACCTACTAACCTCAATATAAAGGGTCTAAAGTTACACAAAATACCAAGTTATAGTCAAGGAAGACATCAATATCTGGGTCTACTCGGAAGTTTGAAATTTTTTGCAAGAAAGTCCATCATCCACTCCTAGAGAATCTGATTCAGTAAATGTGGATCAGTGTTGTTAAAAACGCGCCTCAAGGCCCAAAAAGTGCACCTCGCCTTGAGGTGAGGCCCTTTGTGCCTTGAGGCGCACATATAAAGCGTAAAGTTAGTGAGGCACAAGCCTCATGGCGAGGCACGCCTTAGCATGAAGCGTGCACCTCATTTTTTACAAGTCAAAAAAAGGGGGAGGCCCCGACTGATTAAGGCCTCCCCCTCCCGTCTCTCACTCTCAACTCTCGCCCTCTCTCTTGTCTCTCACCCTCCTCCCTCTCTCTCTCTGTGTCGAAAAGAAGAAGAAGAAGGCGTCACCCTCCCTCAATAGGTAAGAGTCTCTCTCCGTCCCTCTGTTTCTCCCTCTTGATCCCTCTATCTCTCCCTCTCTCATTGTCTCCCTCCTTCCCTCCCTCTGTTTCTCCCTCTCGCTCTCCCTTTCTCTCTCTCTCTCTATCTCTCCCTCTCTCGTTCTCACCCTTTGTGTCTCCCTCTCTCGTGATCTCCCTCTCTCTCTGTGTCACCCCTCCCTCTCTCTCTGTGTCACCCCTCCCTCTCTCTCTATCTCCCCCTCTCTCATTGTCTCCCTCTCTCTCTTTGTCTCACCCTCTCTCGCTCTCCCTCTCTCGTTGTCTCCGTCTCTCCCTGTCTCACCCTATGAGCATTATCTAATCAATTTGACCCCATGGATGTGTTCAACATGATATTTTTAGGAAATCACAATTTGGATTAAAAACATGATTTTTTCAATTGTGAAATATTGGTATGTTGCATTAATTTTATTTATATTTTTACATATTTTTAAAGGAGTTTTTGAAGTTTTTTTTTTTTAAATTTGAGGCTTACGCTTTACGCCTCGCTTCGGTTTTTGGTGGAGGGCTACACTACGCCTCAACGCTTTTCATAACATTGATGTGGATAAAATATTTCCCAAGATATATAAAAGTTTGAGCGCAAAAATTTTGGAACATTCAACAAAACAGATATAAGGCCCAGAAAATGACGTCTTGCTTAGGGCACATAAGGAAGCAAGAAAATTTCTCATAGGAAAAAAAATTTTTGCCTATGAGAAGTTTTGATATGATAATTTTTCTAAATGAAAAAAATTCACTTGTTTGTGTATCATGAGAAAAATAAAATGAAAATGTTATAAAAATGAGATAGAAGAGGGGGGAGGGGGGGGCGGGCGGTGGGGTGTGGAACAGCCTCTCCACCATGTTTGCTACCTCTTGCGTCTCCACCACACCTCTTGAGTCAGGGTTGTGATGTGAGGAGCAGGAGGAGGTGGGTTGAGCCAAAGGTGGTGGATGGGCAGATTCAAGGGCTTCCAGATAATCATCGAGAACATCTACTAGGAGATGTACTCCCTCCTACTCGAGACCTACATCAAGGACTCCACCGAGAAGCACCGCCTCTTCCACGCTGTTGAGACCATCCCCTGTGTCACCAAGAAGGCCCAGTGGATACTCCGATGGATCACTAGGTCTGAATCGTTCGCTGAGTGTCTCGTTGCCTTCGCCGCCGTTGAGGGCATCTTCTAGGAAAGTTTTTGAACCATCTTCTAGCTCAAGAAGCAGGGGTTCATGTCGGGGCTCACCTTCTCCAACAAGTTCATCTCCCGGGACGAGGGGCTCCACACCGATTTCGCATGCCTGCTCAACCACTGGCTCAACGAGGCAAAGGTGCAGCAAATCGTGCGCTTGATCTATTTTTGTAAAAGTTTCTAGGTTGAAAACTTGTTTTGCAGTTTTACGTCGAGGCCGTCAGAATTAAGTTAGTGGTAGTGGTGGTGGTGAGATGGGGTTGAAAGAGGAGCAGCAGCAGCAGCACTAGTTGTAGTGGTGGGGAGGTGGGTGGGGAGTGTGTGTGTGTGTGTGTGTCTTTTAAATGAAAATTTTCCTTTGGTAGGAAATATTCTTCACCCCCCCCCCCAGCAAGCGGAGGAATGTTTCCTATCAAACATTGTACTTTTTAGAAGAAAAAATGTCTCAAAGAAAAATTCTCTCTCGTTTGGAATGGTAAAAAAAATCGTACATTTTTTCTTTCTACATTCACTTTTCCTACATCTTTCTCACTTCCAAATGTGCCCTTAGAGATTATCTTAACAGCCTACTGAACAGATGATCAAGCGTAGATGGCTCGATAAGAAACATAAATAACAGTAAAATAGAATTAAACAAAAGGGTTATTGCAAAATGTTGTTTTTGTTCACTATCAAAATCAAATGAACTAAGAACAGTGACATGCTCATAGGTGATTTAACATGGTCTTGGTGTGAACCAAGATGGAATGTAACATAGTATCAAAGGCAAGATAAGAAGAGAGAGAGAGAGAGAGAGAGAGAGACCTTGTCTTCCAGATCAGCTTCCTCGAGGGTGAGGGTGAACACGTCGTTCTGGGATTGAGGCCATTGGGAAGGGAGGAGGAGAGAGGAGGGAACGACGGGTGTCGCCGGCAACTGGTGTGTGAACGATGGGAACTGCGACATCTCTGACGATACCCAACAACCAATTCTTGAGAAGCCAAAAGAGCGAGTGCACGGGAATTCACCAAACAGCCAAATTCACCCCTTCACCTTTTCTCTTTTTCTTTTTCAGTAGAATAGTCTATTCAGAGTGCACGTTTGGAAGAATTCTCCGAGATTGAGAATTGTCACTGAGCCCCAACGTTTTTCTTTTGTTCTCTTTGCCTTGAATCATAGTGACAAAAGTTTAAAACAGCTTTCTTGACTATGAATTTCTTGTTAGATTTCTAAAATATTTTATTTTTCTCAAGATTTATCGGCAAAATCTTGGAAAAAATAAATAACTTCTCAAAACAATCAATAAAATTAAACAATAATAAAATTAAAATGAAAACAAATTGATTACACAATTTAATTTTACAGGTAAAGAAAAAATAAAATATATTTTCAATTTCAATATCATATCTAAGAAATATCAACTATCAACCATCAAACATCAAATAACAACCATCGAAATGGCAGTGGGCAAAGATGCGAGTATACTTGCAGCATGCCAACAAAATGACAGTGGGTAAAGATGCTTCTTCGTAGGAGTTTCAATGTAATTACAGATAGGTGAAAATCCTATCAACAAGCAGTAAATCATGGCATGAGGAAGTATCATTTTCATTAAGAAAAAAAGGAACAACGATGAAAAGAAATGACCAAAATCTTAGAACAAAACCCACACAAGTTATAAGTAAAAAGGGAAGCAACCAGTCACAATTTTGAAAGCCGCACTTACGCAAGAGAGAGAGATCCTCTCCCATTCATGCAACTCTTCCACAAAACTTTTGCTTGTGGTTGAGTCTTTTCAAATTGCAAACCACGGTTGCAACTAGCATGGCAAGAGCCACCTACATTTACCCAAAACCTGTCATAACTCTTCATGTTATGTAAATTTTCACAATTCATCTTGTTTTAGTGGGCAAGTAGGTGCATCAAAAAATCGTTTTTTCTGCATAATACTATCACACAAATCATCCCATTTTTTTGGAATAAAAAAACAGCCTCTAACAATAGCAAGAAAATCACCAATGTTTTCGTTCCTATCATATCCTTCTAGGCAAAAGTAAAACTGGTTATGAACTGAAGATCCATAAAGGCCTAAGGCCCCATCATTCTCGTACTAACTAACAACTTAAATGAGATAATGCTTTGTTTCTGGGGATTCTTCACCGAATCAATGGCAGTAATAACAGACAGAGAGAGAGAGAGAGAGAGAGAGAGAGAGAGAAAATTGGGACTTACCGGTCAGTTACCGCACCACTGCCACCCCTCCGACGCCTCACGCAGCCAGGCTACACCGGAAAACCTCACCGCCAGCCGCTAGGGTTCCGTCGTTCAGACGCATAGAAAGGAGAAAAGGAAAGGTGGGTGGGGGGCAGGGTGTTCTTGTTGTTGTTTTTTTGAAAGAGGGCAGGGTGTTCTTGTTAAACCCCCCCAAAAAAACAGAGCAAAAGTCAAAAGGTAATTTCGTGAGAAATTAAGAATACCGCGATATTTTTGTGATAAATAGTCACAGAAGATAATTTTTCTATAAATTCAATTTCTCGCCAAACTAATTTTCTCATGATTTTTTCACAAGAAATTGATATTTCTTGCGATATTTATCACACTACCTCGAAATCGAGTTTGTTCACGCTGTTTTATCTTCCACTTCATTAGGCTCTCTTTGGGAGCGTTGAACTTGATGTTCATTGCGGTTTTTCTTTTTTTGATAGTTAAGTTGGGGTTAGGCACGCCCCTTCCTGTTCATTGAACCAGTACTAACTATGATTTGTACACAAAAATAAAACCGCCATTCTGTCAATGGGTGTCAGTCTGTCTAAGTCTTATTTCATTCCTCCTCTGGCTGTGCTAGGTTTTTAACCAAAATTAAGTTTTACAGTAACTATGACTACTGTTAATCCTATCAAAACTGTACAAAGCTTGTAACATGCCCTATAGCCAACTCTTCTCTAAATCTCTTTCCTTTCAAGGCTTGTAACACTTGACAGTAGACATTCATTCAGCTTGTTTTAAAGATGATTTTTCCTTTCATTGTTGCATTCTTTAGGATTGTTGATCATGCATACCATTCTCTATCCTCCAACTTTTCATCCTTGGAAAAACACCCTACTTCTACTGTATAACCTCCTGGAGTGGGCACTGTCTACCTTATATACATTTTGTCTTGGAAGATGCTTTGGATGTTGACCTTTACCTATCCCCTGTAAGAGGGTTTCTAATATCGTAGGTGCATCTATCATGCAGCCACCGAGTATTCTGAGTGCTTGAGAGTACACATCACCTGCTCTCTCACAATCGCATCCTTTGTTATTTGTTGCAGAGTCTTGGAAGCCTCTTCAAAAATTGCCTCATTCCTTTTCCTTCATATCATCGAAATTACCACATGATAGGATATCTCTCAGCTTGTTTGGACATCTTTTTCCTTGAATTCCTTATCCATCTGACCAAGTTGTTTTTTAAATTGATGTTGGGTTTTGAGGCCCTTCCAAACAAGTTGGATACTGATTTCCATAAGTGAATGTCTATTTCTTTCTTTTCTTTTGCATAGTACGTACCTAGCATTTGGAAACCCAATTTTTGTAGGTGGTTCTGAGTGAGCAACTTTCTTCTTATAGGAAAACTTAGAGTAATTGTGGCTCGTGGAGGGGCTTTATTGTTTCAGACTTTTTTGAATACTTTATCTTGTAGACCCTTTTCTCTTATGAATTCCCAAGCACTTCTCATGGAGTATTCTTTTTTTGGCATCTATCTTCTTTTCCTGGTTGCCATTGTTGTCTCTCTATTTCTCTGATACATTTTGTTGGTAGATGTACTCTCACATCAACTAAATGAATAGGGGGTGATAGTTTTTGTCTATGACATCCATGAGTTGTATGTTACAAAGAGTGTGGTATAATACCTGTTGAGAGTTGAATGAAAGTTATAATGCCCTAAATTTTTAGACCCTTTATTTATGTGATTATTTAATTATATCTATAGGCCCGGAGGCAATGATAAATGGGCAAGGGTTGCTAGGTAGTCGCCCAGAAGTGACGCGTCATACCGGCGCCCAGGTGTGGTGTCAAATAGGCAAGGGTTCCCTCACTTTGTTGGACGGGTGGGGGTAAAGAAGATAGTTCAAGACCATAAAATTAGGTTAGCCACTTGAAACATAGGGTTTTTATCTGGTAAGTTGGTAGAGTTAGTAGATGTTATGTGTAGGAGAAAGATGAATATTTTATGTCTACAAGAGACCAAATGGGTAGGTGAGAAAGCAAAAGTGATAGAACCTTGGGGATATAAGATTTGGTATACAGGAATAAATAGGAATAGGAATGGAGTAGAGATTGTTATTAGTCGTGAGTTTATAGATAATGTAGTTGAGGTCCGTAGGAAGGAGAATAGGATTTTACTTATTAAATTAGTATTAGGTACAGATATTATTAATATTATTAGTGTTTATGCACCTCAAGTAGGTTTAGATGGTTCCATTAAGCATCAATTTTGAAAAGATTTAGATGGAGTAGTACAAGGGATATCTTATGGAGAAAAGCTTTTCATCAACGGTGACCTTAATGAACATGTAGGCATTAGTAAGGATAGATTTGAGAGTATCCATGGAGGCTATGGAAACGAAAGTGGAGAAAGGATTTTAGATTTTGGTTTGTCCTATGATATGATCTTAGCAAACAATTGGTTTAGGAAAAGGGAATCTCACCTAATAACATTTAAAAGTGGGCTTAATACGAGTCAGATAGATTTTTTTCTACTTAGAAAGAGAGATAGGGGTTGTTGCATCGATTATAAGGTTATACCGGGAGAAAGTGTAGCTACACAGCATAGAGTCTTAATTTTAGTTCTTAGAATTAAAAAATGTCGCAAAAGGGATAGACATAGGATAGATCCTAGTGGTGGGCACTGAAAGAAGCTAAACAAAGAATGTTTGTAGAACAGGTAGTTAAGGAAGTTGATTGGTGTCTCGATGAGGATTCAGAATCAATGTGGAATATGATAACGGGTGGTATGAGAAAGGTGGCTAAGGAGGTATTGGGTGAATCTAAAGTCGGTGCACCGCTAGGTAAGGATACATCATGGTGGAACAAGGATATCAAATTAGCTATTAAGGTTAAAAGAGAGTGTTATAGAAATCTAAGTAAGAGTCGTGATAATGAGAATTTGGAGAAATATATGATAGCAAAGAAGGAAGCTAAAAAAGTAGTTTGAAACACGAGGGATAAGGTATATAAGGAGGTTTATGACAAGTTGGATATCAAAGAGGGTGAGAAGGATATTTATAGGCTTGCAAAGATGAGAGATAGGAAATCGTGGGATTTGAGTATGGTTAGATGTAGCAAAGATGAAACGCAAAGGGTTTTAGTCAAAGATGAGGAGATTAAGGAGAGATGAAAAGATTATTTTGATAAGCTATTTAATGAAAGTCATGCTCAGGATCTTGGAGACTTCTCCATTGCTTTTCATGAGATGAATCGTGACTTCATGCGTAAGATTCAAAAGAAAGAAATTGTAAAGGCTTTAAAGAAAATGAAATCAAGAAGAGCAGTTGGCCCAGATGGTATACATATCAAGGCTTGAAAATACTTGGGTGAGAAATGCTTAGAATGGTTGACAAATCTTTTTAAAAAGATTTGGCGGATAAATAAGATGCCTAATGAGTGGAGGAAGAGTACTTTGGTGCCTCTATATAAGAATAAGGGTGATATACAAGATTGCGCAAACTACCGTGGTATAAAACTCATGAGTCATACTATGAAACTTTGGGAGAGGGTGATTGAGTATAGATTGAGAAAGGATGTCATGATATCGGAGAATCAATTTGGTTTTATGCCTGGAAGATCAACTATGGAAGCTATACATCTTCTTAGACAACTTATTGAGAGATATAGAGAGAGGAACAAAGATTTGCATATGGTTTTTATTGATTTGGAGAAGGCATATGATAGAGTACCTAGGGATGTTCTCTGGTGGACAATGATGAAGAAAGGTGTTTCTCTCAAGTACATTAGTATAATTAAAGATATGTACGAAGGAGTAGTAACCAATGTCCACACTTGTGGAGGGGTGACAACTAATTTTCCTATAACGGTTGGGTTACATCAAGGATCTGCATTAAGCCCTTTCCTATTTTCCATATTGATGGATGAGCTAACGAGATCAATTCAAGAAAATGTGTCGTGGTGTATGTTGTTTGTTGATGATATTGTTTTGATTGATGAGTCTATAGTTGAAGTTAATGCTAAGTTAGAATTATGGAGACAGACATTGAAAGCAAGAGGTTTTAAGTTGAGTAAGAGTAAGACATAATATATGGAATGTCGGTTTAGTAAGCAACGAAGTAGTGATGGGAGTGTAGTGAAGCTTGGTGAACAAAAAATATCGGTGGATGACTGTTTCAAATATTTGGGATCTATCATTCAAAAGTATGGAGAAATTGATGGAGATGTAAATCATAGGATAAAGGTTAGGTAGATGAAATGAAAAAGTGCAACTGAGTGTTGTGTGATCGTAGAATTCCATTGCGATTGAAGGAAAAGTTTTATAGGACAACAATTAGGCCTGCTTTACTATATGGTACGGAATGTTGGGTTGCTAAGAGACATCATATTCAAAAAATGAGTGTAACTGAGATACGTATGCTTAGATGGATGTGTGGAAATACAATAAAAGATATGATTCAAAACGAGGAGATACGTAAGAAGGTAGGTGTTGCATCCATTGAAAATAAGATGAGAGAGAATCGTTTACGGTGGTTTGGACATATTCGGCGAAGGCCTAATGATGCTCCAGTTAGAAGGATGGAGAAATGGAAAAATATATTAGTTAAAAGAGGTCGGGGTAGGCCTAAGAAGACTTGGATGGAGATGATAGGAAAGGATATGAATGCCTTGAACCTCATCGAGGACATGGCATTGGATAGAAATGATTGGAGGAGAAGGATTCATGTGGAAGACCCAAAATGATTTTCTTTTTTGGTTCATATCGCCGACCCCAATTGTTTTGGGTTGAAGGCATAGTTGTTGTTGTTGTTGTTGTTGTTGTTGTTGTTGTTGTTGTATTTAATTATATATGAGCCTTCGTATTGGGATTAATGTTTAATATTGATGAATATTGGGTCATCATTAAAATCAAATCTTAAAATGATCAAAATTGAGTTTGGATTGAACCTATTACGATTTAGGGATATAGTGGATATATTTAGAATTTATCAGAAAGACCTTGGTTTTAATAAAAAGATGGCAGATTTGTAATTTGGTTTCAGCCTAAGGGCATGTTTGGTATGGATAGGATACGTTGGGTATTGCTTTTGGTTGCAAGGGAATTGTGGTCTTTTTAGCATAGACAATTGTCTTGGATGCTGCCATATGATCCCCACCCTCTCTCACTCTTGAACACGTTACCCGCCCCTTATTGTTGGTTTAATGGGATTATTTTTCCTAATTCTCTCTCTACCCATAATGCATGTTTCACACCTCCCCCCCCCCCTCCTCTTGTATGCTATATCTCTCTCTTGTATTCTCCCTCCTCTTGCTCACCTGTAAGCTCTCTCCCTCTTATCTCTTTCGCTGGTGAAGTTGGACCAAAGGAGTTTTTTCCTGAGTGTTGGAGTTTTTTGACATGGTAGGGACACATTTTTGGTGGATTTAAAGCTTGACGTGCATCGTGCTTCTTTAAGTTGCTATGGATTCTTGTTGTTTTGGCGTAGATTGGAGGTATGATCATGTACTCTATATTTTGCTTGCTGGTATGCAGCATGTACATAGAAAAGTGAGTGTTTGGAGTAAGAAATCATGTTTTATTTATGTGATTCTATCTTGACTATGAGAATCTGTGAATTCCTACATAATTAGGACTTTAGCATGTTAAACTATGTTTAGATGATTTTGATCTTCAAGAATATGGCATGTTTCAGATGAGTTCATGCATAAATTTTTTAGTGCTAGCATGCTAGGTTTTTCGGTGTGTTTAGATTTGATTTTTAGATTTGTCCTTATGTGGGACTTGATTTTTAAGTGATTATTGATTTTATGGATTTTAATCTTATGAAAATTTGGAGAAAATGTGTTAGATCGATTCAAGACGCCCCTAGGAATGTTGGAAAAGGATTCAGATGTTCTGGGTGCATAGATCCCTAAGGTTTCAGTGTTTCGGATATAGAAATTAAATGTAGTGTTGTCAGGGGTCGACTTTTGCAGTTCAGGAGTCGACTCTCTGCTTGTTGGCCTCAAGAGTCGACTTTTGTGTGTTATTTGATTTCTATTTGCCGTGTGAGTTGACTCTTGTATTCAGAGAGTTGATTCTTGTAGTATCAATTTTAACTCCTACAGATTGCGAGTTGACTCATGTAGCTCAAGACTCGACTCTTGTATCAAGAGAGTCAACTCCCACAACCATGTTTAGACATGTTATGGTGCGGAGTTGACTTCAGCAGGGTCAAAGTTGACTCTCAGGGAGTGAGTCAGCTTCTAAACTTAGGAGAGTTGACTCTTAAGTAGTTTATGTGATTTATATGGTGAATTTGTGTACGAGTAAGAGTTATTCAACTTGAGAGTCGTAGGAACCAACCCAAAGAAGATGTGGATGGGTCATTGAGACCAGTGTTTGTTGATTTTGATCCATCTTTGTGCAAGGAGGCACTAATTTGTTTTTGGTTGATCCAAGGAGGGATTCAGTTCGTGTTAAGATGCATGAGTGGTACACAAACATGCATGTGTAGTGTGATGCATATAGATGACTTACATTCTTTCTTTTTAGTTAACGTATTGATGATGTGACAATACATAGATGTGAATGCATGTGATGCATTGTTTTGTTGTGGTTCGTATTGCAAGTATGGTAAGACATAACTATGGTGCCTATGTTAGAACAAATTTTGAGATTGTAATGCAAGGTTGGCAATACATAAAGTATTGCATATGACATGAGCATGCATGTCAGTTTTGGGGTATTGACTATAAGTGTGGCTTATGTGGGCATTAGCTTATGGTACAAGGCGGGTATTGTTTGATGTATAAGAATTGTAAATAAATGATAATGTTACACTAAATTATTATTTTAGCTTGCCAAAATATATGGTTGGAGCTAGCTTGTGATGTGAACAAGCACGCACCAACCCCATGGTAGGGAGTTTAACGCTATTTGGTCAAGTGTGGGTTGTTCACAGCCATGGTGGATTAGGAGACATTGAACTTTGATACTCGAGACAAAGGTGGAGCTACTGAGTATGCCTTAGTAGTGCACTATGTTAACCACAAGGAGAGGGACGAAGTGTCCTGGACTCTAGGTCCTAGGAAAAGGGTCGTCTTGACGAAGGGTTCTGGACTCTGGTGCAAGTGTCCCTATGTCCTCTAAGCATTAAAAGACACAAGAAAATGGATGAATGAACACATTTTGGATAGGCCAAAGATGCCCATAGTTGTCAGAAGAGTGGTTCCCGGCGCAATGGTGCTAAGCAAGATCGAAACAATAATGGATGTGGAGCATAGCATGCAATGCAACAATAATTAAATAAAAAAATTTAATAAAATATTCATGCATGTAAGTAGGCGTGGCAGGAGTTTGTGGGCTTGGTGCCTTGGGCACCTGAGGGTCGACTTAGCCTGAGTTGGGCTTTGACACCTCGGAGTTTACTCTATATTATGGTTGTCACTAGGATATGAGGTTGACACCTTTGTAAAGGGTTGACTCTCAATGTGTTTACTTTGGCAGGAGGGCCAACCCTTGAGTTAGATGAACCTTCTTCTATTCAGTATGATGGTTCTGTGTTTAAGGTCGACACCTGTGTGTGTGAGGGTAGACTCCTTTTAGTTCAGTTGTGTAGTTTTCTCTGTGTTGAGAGCTGACTCCTGTAGAATAAGAGTTGACTCTTCTGTGTTGAGGGTTGATCCTTGGGAGTGTAGGGTCGACTCCTCCCTTATATTTTCTATTATGGGGTCCTCTTGTGAGTTGACTCTTGGGATCATGAGGGTCAACTCCTAAGTTACCTGAGCATGGTTTCTTGGTGGTTTTAGGGGCTATAGAGCAAGAGATCTGATGGAACCAACCCAAGAATGAGGTGTAGATGGACAATGAGATCAATCCTTGCTGAAATATGTAATTTTTGAGCTAAGATGAACTTATTTGAGATGTGTTTGAACAAGAAGAACTTGGTTTGTGCAAGAGAGCATTGTTTGCATATAAGCATGATTGAATGTGGTGTTTCGTATATCTGCAAGAGTGGTAATATGGAATTAAGATGAATGATGCATGATAGATGTTGGAATTTATGAAGCATGAACTTGTTTTGTCGGGTGTTGAACCGTATGTGTATTGGATTTGTGTTGGGTGTTGATCTATGGTACGAAGCGGGTATCTTGAGTTCGTCTTTGTGTTGAGTGTCATTGTGTGTGTCGGATCTTGGCCCAGACCCAAGTATCAGGATGATACTTTGTGATATTTTGTTATCAATACCTGAGTGTACGTGGTCGTTTTGTTCTTGTGGCTTATACCAAAGAGGTACCGTGAGCTTTGGCCTAGGGTGCTAGTACCTAAAGGGTACATTGTTCAGTTGACTTATGTTATTTTTATGGCAGTAGTTGTGTCTTGGCTAAGATATTAGTACCATGATGGTATGATATGTTAAGCGTTAGCTCTGGTTGCCTTAACCACGAGAATATAATGCATAGATGTATATTATGCTATAATTGTGAGCTCATAGCGATTGGATTGTGCCATCAGATACCAGTGAGTCATTGTTGGATTGTCTTCTAGATTGTGATGATTTGTACTCGCATATATATGGCTTCAGTTTTGAAGTTTATACTGAGATTATCCTGGAGTTTATCCTTTAAAATTGAGATTGTTGGATCAAGGGTCGACCCCAGTGAATGAGATTCAACTCTTAGCTTGTGTTTTATAGCTTGTGGGTTGACCCCTATGTTGGGAAGGTTAACTCCTATGTGTTGTAGTTTGTGGTAAGAATGATACTTAGACTTTGGTACCACTAAAAAAATATCTAATATTGTTAGATATAAGTGGGTATATAAAGTGAAGAAGCATGATGATGAAACAATTGCCAAGTACAAGGCTCACTTGGTGGCCAAAGGATATAGCCAATAGGAATGGATATATTACTTTGAGACATATAGTCTTGTGGTCAAACCAACCATTTTTCGTATAATTCTTTCAATCACTACAAGTAGAGGTTGGCCCATACACCAACTTGATGTGATGGATATCTAAAAGAGGAGGTGTACATGTCACAACCTCTAGGTTTTGAAAATAAAAAAAATCCACATTGAATCGAGTTCTCTAGGACCTTAAATAGGCTTCACGAGCCTAGTTTGAGTGACTCAAACTATATATGGAAAAAATGGGTTTTACAGGGACTAAGGCTGACACGTCATTATTTTTCAGAATCTTACCTGAAGAAGCTCTATATATGCTAGTTTATGTTGATGACATAATAATAACAAGGAACTCACATGACATGATTCAAAGGCTCATTAGGGAGTTTTGTACAAAATTTTCCATTAAAAATTTGGGTGCCTTACATTTCTTATTGGGTGTAAAAGTTATTCAGTCTGCCTATGGAATTTTATTGTCTCAAAGAAAATATATATGACCTTGTCAGAACAAAAATGCAAAATTACAATCCTCTTCTGACTTCTACAGCAGCTAATGTTCAGATACCCATATATAAAGGTGAAAAACTTAAAGATCCAACTCAATATCGCAACATCCTGTGAGCACTCTAATATACAATTTTTACCAGACCAGATATAGCATATGAAGGCATGTCAATTCATGCATGATCCAATAGGTGTTCATTGATCTCTCGTTAAGCAAATTTTGAGATATCTCAAAGGTACCATCAATTTAGGTCTTCAAATATCCAAATTAAATAGCTGGAAATTGTCTGCATTCATAAATGCAAATTGCACTACAAGAAATCTATGGATTAGCGACGGACGTAATCCGTCGCTAATCTATCACTAAACAGTTTAGAGATGGACTAGCGATGAATAACTTTCATCATAATTTCCTAGTCGCTAATTAGTGACAGAACATATTTGTCGCTACTTTCGTCGCTAATTTGTGATGGATTAGCGAATGCTATGATCCGTCGCCAGGTCGTCGCTAATCCGCAGAGATTTGGTTTTACGACAGATACACATCCATCGCTAATTTCGTCGCTATTATAGCGATAGATTGGTGATGGATTACAATCCATCACAAAACATTGACCGATTCAGTTTTGCGATGGATAAATATCCGTCACTAAATTGGAGGTTGATACTAATTAGCGACATATATTATCTGTTGCTAATCCATCACAAAAATTAAAAGAAATAAAAAAAAATTGTTTGAAATATAAATATTAAGAAAAAAAAATTCGTTATACAATTTATATATCTTGTGTATAAAAAACAAAGTATACATAAAAAATACATATACAAAGCAGGTGAAACAAATTTAACACACGTTACAAGGGAAAAAAATTTATCGATCCACTATAATCTTCGTCAAGTTCTAATTATTTACAAGTGAACATATACAAAGAGTTTCGTTTGAAACAACAAGAAGGTGCAACAAATTCAACACATGATTCTAATCATCGCCAAGAATCGGAGCATCATCCTCTACATTGTCTCGATCTGCCCCTTCATCCATGCCTCCATCAGCTCCTCTACGCTGATTATCTCTAGCATCCTATAAGAGAACCAAAAGGTTAGTATTGATAAACAAAATATAATGATATAAATTATATACAATTCACCTAATCTAAGGCAATCAAAGTAACATGGATGAATAACAAATAGACTAGCAATAAAGTGAAGGACATTAACAAAATTTAGATATATGTTCTAAGGCTGACAAAAAAAATTCATAGTGATTTAATCATGCAGATATGTGTTCTAAGGTTGTCAAAAAAATGTCATAGTGATTCAAGCATGCATATATGGTTTATAAGGCTGTCAAATAAATGTGTTATGTATCACAATCATGCATATATGTGTTATAAGGCAGTCAAAAAACTTTTATAGTGATGAAATCATGCTTATATGTGTTCTAAGGTTATAAAAAAACTTTCATAGTGATTCAATCATGCATATATATGTTATAAGACAGTCAAACAATTTCATGGTGATGAAATCATGCTTATATATGTGTTCTAAGGTTGTCAAAAAACTTTCATAGTGATTCAATCATGCATATATGTGTTCTAAGGTTGTCAAAAAACTTTCATAGCGATTCAATCATGCATATATGTGTAATAAGGCAATCAAAAAACTTTTATAGTGATTAAATCATGCTTATATGTGTTATAAGGTTGTAAAAAAACTTTTATAGTGATTCAATCATGCATATATGTATTATAAAGCAATAAAAAAACTTTCATAGTGATGAAATCATGCTTATATGTGTTCTAACATTGTCAAAAAACTCTCATAATGATTCAATCATGCATATATGTGTTATAAGGTAGTCAAACAATTTCATAGTGATGAAATCATGCTTATATATGTATTCTAAGGTTGTCAAAAACCTTTCATAGTGATTCAATTATGCATATATGTGTTCTAAGGTTGTCAAAAAACTTTCATAGTGATTCAATCATGCATATATGTGTTATAAGGCAATCAAAAAACTTTTATAGTGATGAAATCATGCCCATATGTGTTCTAAGGTTGTCAAAAAACTTTCATAGTGATTCAATCATGCATATATGTGTTATAAGGTAGTCAAACAATTTCATAGTGATGAAATCATGTTTATATATGTGTTCTAAGGTTGTCAAAAAACTTTCATAGTGATTCAATCATGCATATATGTGTTATAAGGCAGTCAAAAAATTTTATAGTGATGAATTCATGATTATATGTGTTCTAAGGCAATCAAAAAACTTTTATAGTGATGAAATCATGCTTATATATATGTTCTAAGGTTGTCAAAAAACTTTCATAATGATTCAATCTTGCATATATATGTTATAAGGCAGTAAAAAAACTTTCATAGTGATGAAATCATGCTCATATGTGATGAAATCATGCATATACTAGCTTGAAATCTAACGACATGAAACAAATGACACGAAACTTTCATACTTGATGGGTACCTACAGACGAAGTTTCCCTGTCCCGAAAAAAGTTGAACAACTCATTACGGACAACGTCAGAAATAGCTTCATGTAAAAAGTCATGCACTGTGTCCTTAACAAGCTGGCGAACACCATCCCAAGAATTAGCAGGCTCAATCGGGCGTTGGAAGTTGATGCTGGCGGGAGAACTATGAGAGCCCTACCTGGAGGAGGCAACGACTGGTGTGGTGTTCATATTACTCTCAAACCTGAATACACGACCATTTTTTGGTTCATCAATTACAGACACCCATGCTGCAAGATCAAAAAGCGAATACTGAGTGGAGTTATCGCCATATCGCTCTACCATCTGTTGCTCGTATGACTCCTATAAAGTAATGATTACAGTATGGATTAATAATTAAGAATTATATTGTTCATGGTAACTTGTCTATTATAATGTTTATTAATACAATAAATGCATATCGTTGTCGCTCTCGCCTTCTCTGATACAAACTCTCTCGTGTTCTTACGTTTATGTATTTCAACAAACGCATCCTTGTAAGGCACAATGCCTCCTTTTTCTGCTTCTTGCGAGGTTAAATGATAAAAAAATCAATTAAAAGTATGCAAAAATACTTATAAATTTGACAATATATATATATATATATTGATGAGTTACCATTTTCTTATGGTGGCTCTCAAAAGTCCTAGATCCACCTGTGTATAGATGGGCATCAGGCATTTTTGCTCATTTTGTGCAGCCTTTGCTTAGCGGTTTCGAAATTCGTGGCTCACCCACTTATCGCACATTGCATCCCAATAATCTGACCTGATAGTAGGAGGGTCATGGCCCTTCCACTGCAGTGGATTATGTATCCCACCATATGCTTTTATTGTTGCAGTCTTCATATTGTGCAGCATATCTGCAAATCGACTAGCAGCCATCTTCTGTCACACCTGCCTTGCGTTCTGCTCCTCCTTCGCAGTCGCAAAGCGATTCAAAGCTTACAAATAATTTCAGAAAGTTAGTACACATGACTATAACAAAAAATTAAATATGAAACATATTAGATATAATAAACGATTATATACCATGAATAAGGACCACAATCTATCCAACACCTCCTTCAGGTACTCTTTTCATTAAGTGACCGATCTTGGAAGATGCTGAACTAGTGACTGCCTAATTTCTTATATTACTTTTTATGGCTCGAACCTCGCACTGCACATGAATTGATACACATTAACCATCGACTATCAACATAGACTATTTATAAGATAAGTATTGGATAAGTAAAAATAAAATACTTACGGTCAACTATCAATATACACTATTTGAATGAGTCATCGTGTGTCAGACTGAGAAGACCCTGCATTCGGCGTTGTCTCATGATGTGTATGAATAGCTAGTGTAGGTGGGTCATGTGCAGGTGAAACATCATCTATAGAAAAATGAATTAGAAATTCATACAATGTACATTTAAACTAATCAAGTATAGAATTATTTAAATGATATACCTATCAAAGCATTACGTGAAAACGAAGGGTGAGACTGGTTATCACGGCCTCCACTTGATCCTTGATCACTGGATACTGGACCACTGTGACCTCCATGAATCATATTCTAACAAATAAAAATGTTATTTGGATTAGTTACATAACTCTTGATCTTATCATGGATATAACATATGCATGAAATGTAAAGATTTAAAGGTCCTGCATGAATCAGTTTTATAATTATGCATGAACTATGCATGTACATGATAAGTATGCATGAAATATAACATGATATGCAATTCTATAAACATGGATATATAATCAAATCGAAAATAACTTTATGCAAGCATGCATACAGTTACATCAAGCATTGCAATACATTCTAATCATTCATATCACAACAATGTCGAACATGTACCAGCAGCAAACACACTTCAATATCCCGCTAACTACAACCATGACTAGCATGGTCTCTGAAATACAAACATAAGAGCATATGAGAAAGTGATGTGGTATGTATTATAAGATGTATTTCACTAGCTCGGGTATGCTTCCTCATCACTTGTTTGACTTTCATATTCTTTTTCTTCCTCCTCTTCATCTTCTTCTTCATTGGGTGCCCATCAACTTGGTATATCATTTGGATCACATTCTTTCATACATGTGTCATCGGATAATGGAGATGTGACATGCAAACCATGTGTGACATCGTGACCATAAGAGAAGTTATACATATCATCTAATTGATAGTAATCACCCTCTTCAACAATCTTGTCTTCCTGTAACTGATCATACTTTGGGTATAGTTTAGACTTCACCTTCCAAACTGCCCACCATTCATTTCTATCTGACTTTCTTGTATTTGGATATAAAGTATAGTAAACTTGTTGAGCTTGCGAGGCTAATATGAATGGTTCATATGTTTCAAATCTTGATTTATGATTCACCTCCATAATGCCTGAGGCTTTGTCAACTCTTGTTGTTGTGGGATCAAACCAATAACACTTGAATAAAGTTACCCTGTTATTTATGCCTAAGTAAGTCAACTTCATTATTTTTTCTATAACACCGTAGTAGTCATGTTCATTTTCACTGTAGCTGCTACCCTTGACACACACACCACTATTTATCGTTGACTTATTTACACTGTAGCCTTTTGTATGGAATCGATAACCATTTACGATGTACCCGTTGTAATATTGCACAACTTTGGTCAGACCATTTTGTAAATCACATATTTCTTGGTCATTAACATCACCATGGCGGACCTACAAGCATAAACAATGACTATGATCATGACCAATTAAGTAACATATTATTATTTACATAGAAAGAATGCATGTCATCATCCTTACCAACTCTTTCAACCATGCCACAAACTTATTTTTATGTTGTTTATGTACTTCTGAATGAGTGAGATGTGGAAGTTATCTTTGCAACTCCAGATCAAATCGCCTGCACTTAACAAATAATTATATTACCAAACCATGTACGTACGTAGAAAACTTAGTGTAACATATTAAGTATACTTACTCGATGTAAGGGTCGATCGTTGAGCAATTAAAAAGGATATAGATTTGTGTTGCATCTTACTCTCGATCTTATAAGAGTCTTGATCGACAACTGCCAAATGCATGCCCAAGTGGTTTAAATATCGATAGTTCGTCAGCCACAGTAACTTGTTCTCCATCATCATTACGAGGTGGGCAAGTGTAACGTGTTGGAATGTGAGGTTCAAAGTACATAGATGAGAAATTTGAAATATCTTCTAAAGTGTACGCCTCACAAATTGAACCCTCCACTCTTGCTTTATTCTGAACCTTTTTTTTTAGGTCAAACATGCATCTGTCAACAATATACATCTCGTAATACAATAAATTCCCAGTAGCATTGGAGAGAAAAAAAATATACCTTTCAAATGGGTACATCCACCGATATTGCACAGGACCACCAACCCTAAGTTCATATGGCAAATGTATGATCACATGTTCTATAACATCAAAAAATGCTGGCAGAAATATCTTTTGTAGCTGACAAATAGTAGTGACGACAGAATCCTCGAGATTCTTTACCTCAATTACTACAACTTTTGATGCCCACAATGTTCTAAAAAATCTACTCAACTCGCATAATACCCCCCATATAGGTTTGTCTAACATATCATGAAATGCTAGGGGAATCAACTGTTGCATAATGACATGACAATCATGGCTCTTCAACCCATATAATTGTCCCTTATCTATCATCACATTCTGAGCAATGTTAGAGACGTATCCATCTGAAAATCTCAATTGTCTCAACTATTGACATACCTGTTTTACTTGATCTGGTCCAAGCACGTACATTGTCTTTGGTTTCGGTACTTTGATATTATACTCTTTGAGTTCCAATTATAGTCTTTTACATATTACTTTTAAATCTATACGAGCCTTCAGATTATCCTTTATTTTTACCTTAACATTCATTACTGTATTTAACACATTATCAAACACATTTTTCTTCACATGCATCACATCCAAATTATGCCGTATCAATAAGGGCGACCAATATGGTAGTTTTCAAAATATAGATTTCTTTGTCCAATTATGATCCTTTTCAAATTCAAGGAAGGGCGTCAGACAACGAGCATATGTCAGTTCATATGGAAAGTATCACAATCGTCTTAAAATTTGTATGCTAGACAATCGTGTAGGTGGACCATCCATTTCAGTTGTGTCAGCTCGGAACACATTCCTTTGTCGTCGAAATGGATGGTTGCTGGGTAGAAATTGACGGTGACAATCAAACCAACACAGCTTTCTTCCTTGCGTTAATCTAAAAGATTTTATATCCTTTATGCAGTACGGACATGCCAACCTCCTATGTGTGCTCCAATCAGATAATATATCATATGCAGGAAAGTCACTGATTGTTCATAAAACAACAACCTTCATATTAAAGTTTTGTTTTTTATGGGCATCGTACGTGAGAACACCGTCATCCCGCAATATTTTCAGTTTATCAATCAATGGCCTTAAATATACATCAAGATTTTGGCCTAGAGAGGTCGGATCAGGGATCAATAGAGACAAGAAAAGATTTTGACGCTTCATACATAAGCTTGGAGGAAAGTTGTATGGGGTAACAAATACTGGCCAACACGAGTATGAAGTTGATCTACCCCCAAATGGATTAAATTCATCTATACATAAACCGAGCCTAACATTTCTCACTTCCATTGCGAAGGTCTGATGAGTATAATCAAAGTGCTTCTAAGCTTCCGTGTTAACAGGATGCGTGATCTTATCTTCATCATGTCAAACTTTATTTGCATGTCATCTCATGTGTGTAGCTGTCCTCGAAGACATATACAATCATTGCAATCTAGAGGTGAGAGGGAAGTAGCAGAGTGAATTGTATGATACTTCTTTTGACCTCGTGCTACCATTGCCTCTTGTCTTTGTCTTGAACCGAGGATGCCCACATGATGGATATGATCTGCTATTTTCTTGATCTTTGAAATATAACATACAGTGATTTAGACAAACATCTATCTTTTGATACCCCATACCTAGAGCATTGACCATAATATTCGCATGATAGAAATTTTGTGGCAATTTCTCATCTTTGGGCAATATACTCTTCACAAAAGGGCACAAACAGTCAAAACATGATTGACTCAAATTATACTCGAACTTCAAATTCAGTAATTGAAGAACTGCAGATAAGATAGTGTGACTCTCGCAACCATTTCAAAGTAGCTCATCAACATCTCTAAGTAAGTCACAAAATCTACTAGCTACATTGTTTGTTGCTTCTTTCTCTACCCAAGTTGGTACATCACTAGGACCCATAGCAGAACTCAGTTCTGGTCCTGCGGCATCAAATATCAAATCCACATATAAATTATCATGCACCACATCCACCCATGCGTCAAAATTGTTTCAAAATTCTTCACCATGAAGCATCCAATTTTGATAATCACTCACAAAACCCTTCCTGTATAGGTGATGTCTAATGCCATGAGGTTCTACAAATCGATTGTTCTTACACATCGTACAGGGGCACCTGATCCGACCAGTGGGATCCACTGTACAGACACTTGCCATTGCAAATTCAATAAAACTGTCAACACCATCCATATATTCAAACAATACCTCATTGTTAACTATCCTACGGTACATTCATTCACGGTTTACAACCATTTTGTCCTATGATGTTACGAATATTATCCTAACCAGTTAAAAGAGAATCATAAGAATGCTATGATGAAGAAAATATTTAATTTATCATGCATTGATGGTGGATGTAATGATTTGATATATATTATACACACACACACACACACACACACACACACACACACATATATATATATATATATATGATGTCATTCAATTATAAGAACTATGATGCATGCATTGATAACTTAATATTTTCATGTATAAAACCATCACATCATATTTACACTCATCACAAGGATATTTAGAATGATGAAATTACATTCATCAACACGATACATTCATTTGAAGCATGTTTTCATGATACAATTTCACATAGAAGGCATAATCAAATTGAAAATAACTTCATGCAAGCATGAATATAGTCACATCAAACATGATAATATAATCACTCATTCATACCACAACAATACCTGCAGCAAACACAATCCAATATCTTGCTAACTACTACCATGACTGGCATGGAATCCGAACTCTAAAAATAAGAGCACTTCTATTTTCATACATTCAAATCATACTCAGTATGATCTCCGAACTCCAGCAAAGCAGTTCTAGATATCCACAACTAAGTGAGTGTGTGAACAGAAAAGTGTTAAATCCAGACAATTAAATAACTTGTGATGTGCCTGCATCACTTACCACGGGTATTTACCCAATTTGCATACTTTTGCCTTTGTATTTTTCTTATTTCTTTTTGCATGGCATTTTTAGCCACATGTGATGCTTAGCACTAAGCATCACACAATTAGCTCAGCTACGCACCTGCAAAGCACAAATGTACAAATGGAGGATTGGCCTGTAGTGCCTTTTTTATGGGTGTGTCGTCGGCTAAAATGTTGGCTTACGACACGATGCAGTAAGACAAGCGGTGGATTACCATAGCCATGCACTCTGTGTGCAGTGGATTGCCGCAGCTTGCATGAAGCATCAGAAGTTTGTTGAAACTCTAAAGGTGATTTCTTGTCTTAACTTAGTGACCTTAGGAGAGGTGAGGCCACCCGCTGAGTTTAAGCATATCAATAAGTAGAGGAAAAGAAACTTACAAGGATTCCCCTAGTAACGGTCAGCAAACCAGGAATAGCCCAACTTGAGAATCAGTAGGCTTCGCCTTCCGAATTGTAGTATGTAGAAGCGTCTTCAGCGACAGATTAGACCCAAGTCCACTGAATGGGGGCACCGGAGAGGGTGAGAGCCCCGTCATGTCCGGACCATGTCGTACCATGAGGCACTGTCAATGAGTCAGGTTGTTTGGGAATGCAACCAACGACGATGAAAGTGAAAGCCCTGTCATGTCAACGCGGTGCTCGCCGATGATGGCGGGTCGGGAAAGGCGACCGGAGGGAGAGTGCTCAGGGGTCGGTGGCGGTGACACACGACGATGAGAGAGATGGAGTGAGGGAAGAAGGAGGAGGTGAAGGAGAGGGCGGCGGGCGGCAGGTGACAGGCGATGGGCGGCGGATGACTGGTGGCGGGCGACGGGATGAAACAGAAAAGGAAAAGAAAGGGGCTTGCATTAGGGTTTTACGGAAAATTTAGCGACGGAAAAATTCCATCATAAACGCCGTCGCAAATTTGCAACGGAAAAATGGTGTCGCTCATCGATCGAGAAGTTGCAATGAAGTGTGAGACAGAATTGTTCCGTCGCAAATTTGCGACGGTGTTTGCGACAAAATTTTTCTTTCGCAAATTCTGCAACTAATTCCAATTTTAGGGACGGATAGTTTTCTCTCGCTAATCCGTTGTAACTTTGCGATGAATTATTTCTATCGCAAAGTTTCGTTGCTAAATAATGTTTTTCTTGTAGTGTTGGGCCAGTTGCCCAGATGACCAAAGATTCACAAATAGGTATTTATCTTATCTTGGTTCAAACTTATTATCCTGGAAACATTCCAAGCAACAAACAATTGCAAAATAAAGCACATAAGCCGAGTATAAGGCATTATCTGAAGAAGTTTTAGAACTTCTATGGCTACAATAGCTACTGAATGAGATTGGGATTCATGAATCTACCACTCTGATCCTATGGTGTGACAATCTTGGAGCAACTTATCTATCTGCAAATTCGGTATTCCATGCCAGAACCAAATATATAGAAGTTGATTTTCACTTGGTTAGAGAAAAGGTAGAAAAACAAGAAATCAATGTTGAATTTGTTTCCTCTCAAGAACAGCTTTCGGACAACCTCATTAAGCCATTGAGTGGGCCACAGTTTAGTTACTTAAGAGACATGCTAAATCTCAAGGAGATTAGCTTGAAGGGGAGTGTTGAAGATATGGATCATGTTCAAGATATGGATCCCATACCAGATCCATTAGGTCCAAGCTCACATCAATATGGAGCAGGCATATGGTTAGCCTCAAATGATCAGTCCAAGAAGATAAGATCGTGCATTAATAAAGAAAGCATATCTGAAAACAATGACGACAAAAGAGAGAAGGTTGTTGAGAAAAATAACAAACCATTATGCTCTTGTAACCTTCAATCCCAAAAAATATGTTCCAATTGTATAGGATCTACTAATCATAGTAAATCTCTTATCATTGTGTAACTCTCTTATATATAAAGGAAACCACTTCTTTGAAAATTCATTGTGAGAGAGAGTGAGAATCGTGGATGCAGGAAAGTTTACTCAAACCACATAAAAATCGTGTTTTTCTTCTTGATTGTTTATCATGTGTGTGACTGCTAAGTCATTAAGTGAGATCCAATATGTGTTTATTGGATCTTTACAACCCACATACACAAAAGCAGCAACTAAGTTGGTAAAGGTTGTTAAAGTCACAAAGGTGCAAACTTATCTTTATCCTTATGGGAACACATATGCTCTTTTAAAAACAATTAGTACACCAAATGTTCCATATTGTAACCATTTTGAAGTAGACTTGCTTTAAAAGATTCTTCCTGATGAACAACTACTAACAGGAGAAGAAACTTCTCTTCTTATCATATCATACTGCATAATTTTTTTTCAGAGCATGGTACAAAGAGGGATTATTAAAGGAGGAGTTCAGCAGGGCCTTAGGGAAAGCTATAACCAGTTTGTGGAGTTACTGGCTCAGAAAGTTAAGACAGTTGGCTCGGAGAGTTCTTCATCAAAGAAGAACATGATCTTGGCATCAATGGGCAGGAAGAAGCAATCAAATTGGGAATATGCACTGCATTATTTATTAAAACTTCATTGTGGTCACCACTATATTTTTGCGGATGTATATCATGTTTCACATATTCTTATCAGTGACTAGTGCAAAGCAAGAGCTCAAATTTTGTGTTCTAGATTTGCCCGACTCTTTTGGAGAAGTAATAACTACTGGATTTATGATCCTTCAAGTCAGGTGTGATTGTATTATGATTTTTGCATTTTTTGCAGGCAAGATTGCAAAAGGGTAAATATATTGTTGCTCTTATGCAGATGCTAGTGGTTGATTTCGTTCCTTTAATAACATGTAATATCAACCTTATTATTCTGGTATCTCCTTCTCGTAGGCAGTGATGATGGAAACAAAAGACATGGTTATGAGTGGTTGCTTACTGTAGCTCTGGTTGAAGGTAACAATATAGCATCATCCAGTGGGAGTACCTTATCAGATCCATAAGTAGTTTTTGCATGTAACAGTAAAACTCTAACAAGCTTTGTTCGACTTCAACCGCATGATCCTCGATGGAATGGTGAGGTTTGAATTTTTGTGTTTATTTGTAAAATAATTGTTGTCACACACCCAAAGCACATCAACAACTAGATTTTTATGACTTATCAAAGAAAATTGAAGAAGTGTTAAGAGTTTGATACAATGGAAGAGCCTCTGTCTTTGCTGGATGTGAAAGCTTGTTACTATGGCGAGCCATTTGATCAAGCTTTATTGAAGCAAGAAAGAGAAAAAATATTCTAGAGAAAAGATTTACGTGGTTCGGCTATAGCCTACTCTACGGGAGAAGTGGAAGGGGGATGATATTATTCAATGTCTCAGTAGAGATCACAACAGCCATATATATATAGCTACAATGACGCACCCTCTTTAGGCAACTTCCAATTTCAAAAGTTCTTACAGAAGTAACTACTAAAATTGTGGTCAATCAAACCAACCTACAAATAGAAACAAATCCTCCTCCATAAATCTCTCTTCTCTACCAACATTTATCCCTAGGCCATGCTGAAATCAATTTTCTAAAATGTAGCACATTTGATCTAGCAGATATATGGGTTCCTCTTGAAGGAAAGTTGACTCAAACATCACAGTCGAAGGTGCACTTCCAAATATTTTTGAACAATACTTAAGTAGCTCAAATCACTAGAGAGTACTTTCGAAGGATGGAATTAGAGTTAGGAAATGAAGAGATCAAAAACACTGTAGAAGAGTCACACGGTTTACGTGGTTCGGTCTGTGTAGCCTACATCCACGGAGGAAGATCATTTATCTTTTATTCTCTCATACTTTTGAGTACAACAGGAAGAGGTACTTATAATAACAGTCCCACAGAGATAGGGAAAGTAAGTAAAGAGATATACATGCCAGAAAGCTAATGAGAGAAATAAGGAAAGTGAAACCGCCAGATCTCCCACGATAGGATATTGATCATCACTCCCCCTTAAGTGGAGCATGTATGTCATGACATCCCCACTTACTCATTGCTTGGTGTAGATCAGACCTCGATATACCTTTGGTTAGTCCATCAGCAACTTGCGCATTGCCTTCAATGAAGAGAGTTTTGATTTCTCCAGTAACAACTTTGTTCCTCACATAGTGACAGTCAATTTCTATGTGTTTAGTTCTTTCATGATAGACAGGGTTAGCAGCGATATGTATAGCAGCTTTGTTGTCACAGAACATGTCGATAGGTTCTTTTGTGGAAAACCCCATTTCTTTGAGAACGTTCTTTGTCCAAGTGAGTTCACAGGCTCCTCCATCTGCCATAGCACGGTATTCAGCCTCAGCACTGGACCTGGCTATAACCTTCTGCTTCTTGCTCTTCCAAGTGACTAAGTTTCCTCCGACGAACACACAGTACCCTGTAGTGGACTTCCTATCAAGGATGTCACCCGCCCAATCTATGTCTGTGAATCCAGTGATGTCAGCATTGTTGTTCCTTTTATACCAAAGCCCTTGTCCAGGTGATCCTTTTATATAGTGAAGAATTTGATCAACAACATTCATATGAGTCACCCGAAATCCATGCATAAATCTGCTGACATAGCTAACAACATAACATATATCAGGACGAGTTACAGTAAGGTATATTAATCTTCCAACAAGACGTTGAAACCTTTCCCTGTCAACCTGTGGTTCATCATGTTGAGCATTGATTTTACAATTAGAATCCATAGGAGTATCAGCAGGTCGTGCACCAATCTTCCCAGTTTCTCGAAGGATGTCAAGCGCATATTTGAGCTGAGATAAGAACAACCCTTTGTTGGAGTGAGCTATCTCAATGCCAAGAAAATATTTGATTCTTCCTAGATCCTTGATATCAAAAGTGACTTGAAGATATTCCTTTAAGTCTTTTATTTCTTTGGATCATTACCAGTTAGAATGATGTCATCGACATATATGAGAATGAATGTAGTACTAACTTTGTTCTTCTTCATGAACAAAGTGTTATCAGTATGACATTCGGAATATCCAATTTTCTCAAGAGCTTTGTTGAGCTTAAGATACCAAGCTCTGGGAGATTGTTTCAAACCATATATGGCTTTATTAAGCTTGCAAACAGAATTAGTACCTTCTTGAGGATGACCAGACGGAAGTGTCATATAAATTTCTTCATCTAGCTCTCCTTGAAGAAATGCATTCTTGACATCAAGTTGATGAAGAGTCCAATCAAAGTTACATGCAATAGAAAGTACAATGCGCAGAGTATTCATTTTAGCAACAAGAGCGAAGGTCTCTTCGTAATCAATACCTTGAGTTTGGGTGTAGCCTTTGGCTACGAGACGAGCTTTGTATCGGTCAAGAGTTCCATCACTCTTGAATTTTAATCGATAATGCCATTTGCATCCCACAACCTTGAATCCTTGAGGGAGTTTCACAAGATCCCATGTATGATTTTTCTCTAAGGCTTCAAGTTCCTCTTCCATGGCTTTGCTCCAATTCTTGTCGTCTTTAGCTTCGAGGTAAGTTTCAGGTTCTTTTCTGCTATCAAACTATTTGATGAACAAGGCATAGCTTTTTGAGATCTGGTTATAACCAATGTGATTTTCTATGGGGCAGGCAATAGAGCAGTAAGTCTCGTAGTCAGCTAAATACCTTGGAGTACTCCGAACGCGTTCAGATCGTCTGAGTTGAGAGGAGCTTTCAGTTGATTCTCTTGGGTCAACATTCATAGGAGAATTTGTTTGATTAACAGACTGATCACTCTCTAAAATAGTCTCAATTGTCCAAAGGAGATTGTCATAGTCCTCCATTGTCTGAGTAGTGTTCTCCCCCTGACTTTTATCCTGAAAAACATCATTTAAGACAAAGAAAGGAACAACTTCATTGAAGCATACATCTCGCGACACATGAAGCTTACCACTTTCTGGATCATAGCATTTGTACCCCTTTGAGCTGGAGCTATATCTAACGAACACACACTTCTTAGTTTGAGGACTAAGCTTGTCTCTTTTATGAGACAGAATCCATACATGAACAGTACACCCGAAAGTGCGAAAATAATGGATGTTGGTCTTGGACCCAGTCAGAAGTTCAATTGGACTCTTGTAACTTAACTGTCTGCTAGGCGTTCAGTTAATTATGTGACAGGCCGTGGCAACAGCAAAGTTCCATAACTGTTTTGGAACCTTACTTTGAAACATAAGACTTCTTGCAACTTCAAGTAAATGACGATTTTTTCTTTCAGAGACCCCATTTTGTTGGGGGGTGTCAACACAAGAAGTCTGATGAATAATGCCCTGATCTTTGATGAATTCCTCAAACCAATGATTTACGTATTCTGTCCCATTGTCAGTACGAAGCATTTTAATCTTGCGAGCATATTGAGTTTCAACCATTTTGTAAAATGCCTTAAAGTGATTGAAAACTTCAGACTTGCTTTTCATCAAATAGATCCAAGTAACTTTGGAATAGTCGTCAATAAACAGTATAAAGTACTGGAATCCATGAATGGATTCAATAGAAGCAGGTCCCCATACGTCTGAATGAATCAGATCAAAAGTATTTTTACTAACACTTTCAGAAGTGGAGAAAACAGGTCTGGTCATTTTTGCATGTTGACAAATGTCACAGAGACTATTATTGAATTGAACATTGGGAAACAAAAAATTTAAAATACGAGAGGAAGGATGACCCATCCTTCTATGCCACTTATTTCCTTCATTATTTCCTGCAAAGAGAGCTCTGTCAATCATATTTAAACGATAAAGTCCGTTAGTAAGACTTCCTTCACCAATCGTTTTCTGAGTCGTCTTGTCCTGAAATACCACATTTGAGTCAGAAAAAATGGCATAACAATTTAGATCTTTTGTAATTTTGGCAATAGATAGAAGATTTTCTGAAATGTTTGGCATGTATAGAGCATCCAAGTTATGATCAAGCAGCTGAATAGTGCCTTTTTCTTCGATCGGTATATGAGTACCATTGGCGGCAATAACCGGATTACTGTTTTTGGATAGAATGAGATTATCACAGATATTGCCATGGTTCGTCATATGATGAGTGGCTCCCGAGTCCACAACCCATTGAATATTACAAAAACAATCAGACTTTTGAATCATATCTGCGTTAGCAAATGCCGACTATGTTGTTTCAACAGCCATACCAGCCGACTTCTGAGCTTGAAGACTTTTAATCATCTCAGCCAATTTTTCCAATGTAACTTGGCTATCTTCAGCGTAGACCTGATTTGCCTTCCCTTTGTAGTCATTTCGATCAAAGTTCCTTTTGTGAGTATAACCACCATTCTTTCCAGGACGACCTATAATGAACCAGCAGTTTTTTTTTGTATGTCCCACCTTACGACAGTGAGAGCACCGTGGCTTTCGGTCCATTAGTTGGAACTTATTTTTAGTTTCATTAGCATTTGTTCGTGAACTAGTAAAAGCCGATTTGTCTATTTTTCCAGCATCGTCAATCAGGACAATTTCATGATGAGTTCCCATTGCTTGACGTCTAGATTCTTCACGCATGAGAGTGGAACAGACAACACTTAAAGAAGGAAGATCTTGGGTCATGAGAATCTGACTCCTGAGTTGTTCATACTCATTTCCAAGACCAGCAAGAATTTGAAAAATTCTTTCTTGTTCCGTTATTTTTTTTATCTGCGAGGGATCCGTGGTGGAAGGAATGTAGGAGTCCAGTTCGTCCCACTTTCCTTTTAACGTGCCCAAATACTCGCTTAAAAGAGCTTTCCTCTTTTTTTTATTTCGGATCTCTTGAGTAAGTTGATACATGCGAGCAATGTTGTATTGCTCGCTGTATAGTTCACGGGCAGCATTCCATATGGCTTCAGCAGTCTCGAGAAATAAGAAACCATCCGCTATCTTTTGTTCCATAGAATTTAGGAGCCATGACATTACAAGATGATTGTTGGACTCCCAATCATCAGACTTAGGATCATCCAAAGGAGGTCTAGGGTTTCTTCCATTGATCAGACCAAGTTTGGATTTTCCACTCAAGAAGAGAGTAGCAGCTTTAGACCAAGCATGGTAATTAAATCCATTTAAAAGAGTATTGGTGATCTTGAGACTCGGATTACCTTGTTCGTGAACCACGATTTTGGTGGTAGATCCTTCACCATGAGAAATTCGTCTAGCATTTTCACCGATGGAGTAATTGTGGTGATCCGTCATGATTTACAGCACCCGAGACGATCAGCCTTGCTTAGGAAATGAACCAAGCTTTGATACCATGAAGAGATCAAAAACACTGTAGAAGAGTCACACGGTTTACGTGGTTCGGCCTGTGTAGCCTACATCCACGGAGGAAGATCATTTATCTTGTATTCTCTCATACTTTTGAGTATAACAGAAAGAGGTACTTATAATAACAGTCCCACAGAGATAGGGAAAGTAAGTAAAGAGATATACATGCCAGAAAGCTAATGAGAAAAATAAGGAAAGTGAAACCGCCAGATCTCCCACGATAGGATATTGATCATCAGGAAAGAAGGTAACTCATCATCAATTTAGTGTTTCTAGCAGTCGTGGATGTAAAACTTGATAACAATCAGATGGTGATTCAGATCCACTCAAAGGATCTAGACCAAGAGAGCATCCAGGATGGAGACCCACATCAAGATGAAATCCTATATTTAAGAAAAATCCTAGTGGGCGTCCAGGGTTCAAGAGATGGAGCCAGGAGTTAAAGCCATATCTAAGAAGAGACCACATCCAGAATAGGTTCAAGTCTCAAATAAATCCCAAGAGTCTATATGTTTAAGAAGAAGGAGATGAGGGTTGGCGCCAACCTTAGAGACCCTCATAAGTAGTTGATTTTCAATCTTTAAACCATTTTATTTCAATAAATTTGAAGCCAGTTAAAACCGTTATTTGTTCTAGTTGTCAAATGGTACATGAAGAAGTACCCTATTAGTCTGATGTGCCTATCAGTACCCATCCTTTGGTGACCCGTATGAAAGTCAGGATTGTTAAACCTAATCCAAAGTACTTCATAGCTCTTACTATTCCTCTTGAACATAGGACCCTAAAGGTTGCCTTAGCTCATAAGGGTTAGCATGATGCTATGAGAGAGGAGATGTAAGCTTTGCACGTCAATGACACTTGAGAACTTGTTTCTTGGACACTGAACATGCATGTTATTCATTGTAGATGTGTGTATAAGACTAAATTAAAGAGTGTTGAGACAATGGAAAGATTAAAAGCTAGACTTTTGGCAAAATGATTTGAGTTGATTCTTGGTATTGATTTCATGAAGACTTTTCTCTTGTTATTAAACCATCCACCATTATAATCGTGCTTACCCTTGCGCTTGTTTATCATTGGGATATTCGTCAACTGGATGTTAAAAATGCCTTCTTACATGGGTTCTTGAATGAAACAATTTTTCTTGAGCAACCCCCTGGGTTTTAACGCCCCCAAAAACCAGATTTTGTGTATAAGTTGAAGTAAGCTTTGCATGGTCTAAAGCAGAAGCCTCGTGCTTGGTATAATCGTTTTGACAATTTTCTCTTAGCTCTTGGATTTTTTTCCAGTGTTGTTGACCTATCGTTATTCATCTATCATGATAATCATAACATTATTGTGTTACTTCTCTATCTTGATGATATTATTCTCACTAATAGTGATCCTAGCTTTTAACTAAATTCATTGAGAAAGTTAGTTAGGAGTTTGCAATGAAAGATCTTGGATCTCTACACTTTTTCCTTGGAATAGAGGTCCAACATTTTTTTGAAGGACTATTTCTGGGTCAAAGGCCGTATGCCTATGAATTGCTTGACCATGCCAAGCTATCGCCATACCTATGGCTACTTTTGTGCAAAATCTCAAGGAAGGAGATTCTCCATATCCAAATGCTACTTTTTACCAGAGCCTTGTGGGAGGTTTATAGTATCTTACGATGACATGCCCAAATATTTCCTACAGTGTTAATCATGTGAATCGGTTTATCCAGAGTCCCTCCAATTTAATTTTTTAGTAGATCAAATGAATTCTTCGTTACGTTCATGGTACTATCGATCATGGGATTTGTATGTTGTCTCAATCGTCCTTTGACCTTTATGGATTCTTTGATGCAAACTGGGTTGGTTGTTCGCTTACCAGCCATTTTACTTCTGGGCTTTATACCTTTTTGGGTGCAATTGCATTTCATGGAGCGCTAAGAAACAACTTATTGTTGCAAGATCCAATTTTGAAGTAGAATATCAATCCATGGCCTCTAAAATTGCTAAATTTGTTTGGTTAACATTTATTTTACGAGATATGCGAATCTACCTTCGGCATCCTCCTACATTGTTTTGTGACAATATGGCTGCCTTAATTACACACCACCATTAAACTGGTTTTTCACTCTCATATGAAACATGTTGAAATGGATTATCATTTTTTTAGAGAGAAAGTGGCATTGAATACCCTCATTACTAAATTTGTGGTGTCCTCTAAGCAACTTGCTGATATTTTCACCATAGCTCTTCACCGTGTATAGTTTTCAGATCTTAAAATCAAACTAGGTCTCTCGGTTCCTCTCGCACCAAGTTTGAGGGGGCATGATAATAATCAGACGGTGATCCAGATCCACTCAAAGTATCTAGACCAAGAGAGCGTTCAGGATGGAGTCCCACATTAAGATGGAATCCTACATTTGAGAGAAGTCCTAGTGGACGTCCAGGATTCAAGAGATGTAATCCCACTTTCAAGAGAAGCCACATTCAGAAGGAGTTCAAGCCATATCTAAGAAGAGACCACATCCAAAATGGGTTCAAGTCTCAAATGAAGCCCAAGAGTTTATGTTTAAGAAGAAGAGATAAGGGTTGACGCCAACCTTAGAAACCCAATGGATCTCGGTCTCTAACGTTCAATGTATTTGAACTCATGTTTAGGAGTTAGTAACCATGCTGATGTAAAACTCTTAAACAATTGTAATGTTTATATATAGTAGAAGGCTCCACCCAACGTCCCTGTTGAGTGGAGTTATCTCTTGGCCCGTGGATGGTGACAACTTTCATTGAACCACGTTAAATCCTGTGTATCGTGTGTTCTATTTTCGTTTAAAACTGACTTGATCTAATACCTTTGGCAGCTTAACCTTTAGCCTCCGCACCGCAGTTCAACTTTAAGAAGCTTTTTAGTTTGTCTTCAGAAGAATTTCTTGTTAATGATTTCTCATGCTGCCTGAAGAGGAAGATGCTGTTGCAGGTACACTTTTTTGTTCTTTATGTGCCTTTGATGCATTTCTAATTGTCTACTAGAATCTAGAATGATATATCATGTTTGTTAGGGCCGAATTTTCATCTCTTCTCGAGTAATTGGCCTCTACGTGAATCTTTTTCGGCATAAAACCAAGTTCTTCTTTCTGTGGGAGGAAGTTGATGACATTCAAGTGATACCCCCTTCACTGGCATCCATCTTTGGTGATTATTCTTCACGAGGGTAGAGGTCTTGATGCCATGAGTTAAGCGAAATTCCAAGATGAGGAAGGCAAGCTTAGGTTTCACTTGCAGTCATTTGTATCATTCAGTGATGCAAGCAGGTATCTTGTTTTGAAATGCTCAAATTTTACTTGTAAGAGGTATAAAAGATAGAGAAACAAATCATTTAAATGCATAGGAAAATAAATAGTAGCAAATACAAACAGATTTCATACAAGTCTTGATACATCCATGAATAAGTAGGACAATCATGGCATTGTGGAGAGCAAAAATCCTTACTACAGAACAAAAAGCACTGATAGGAAACAAACAAGAAGATGAAGATGAAACATCCATGAAAACAGAAGATGCTGCATATTTTTCAGATGTCGTATATGTCAATACGTTCAGAGTTTAATCTGCTTCTGTTCCCTGTTTATGTGAGTGTTCAACTTATGCTTGTTACAGACTTGTTTTGTGCACTAGATAATTTGTTGCAGATAACCAGCTACTGATTTCCTTCAAACGTTTTCCTTTGAATTGCCTTGCAGGGAGTCTCCCTTATGGAAATGTTTAGTGGAGAAGAATTCAAATGGGAGGTAACGACAAAAGCTAGTTGTCTTAATCATACAATCACTCACACACACACACACACACACACACACCTTGAGAACACGTACGTAAGCCACAACTACAAGTTCAACCATTATGTTTTGAGGTTCAGATGGGTAGTGACGGGGATGCAAAAAGAAATCCCCTCTTGCTGATGTTAATGGGTGGATTGTAAATGAAACCATGATACCCCATAATGTTTCATTTGTTGATCATTGTAAGGTATTCTGCTTGTATCTGTATTTGTTAGCACCAATCTGCTTCCGTTCTAAGAATAATCATGGTATCATCATTTAATATTTGCAGCTCCATTTGAGGTATCAGTATCAGATGGAGGGGTCAGAATGCATCACTGAATCATCCAATTGCATGGTCTTTCATCGGAATTGCATGTCTAAAGAGCACTGTTTTAGAAAAGAGAATCACCAGGAACGTACAAGAGAACTTATCTCACCATATAAAGAAAATCTTTGATCTGGCAGAGAGGGAGGTCACACTAATGCAGTCTGCGTATTCTTCTTGAATATTCATTTTTACTTCCTTACATGAGTTCCACCAATAATGGAAAGTTTGCTTCTCCTTGCGTGAAGATGAAATTCCTTTATATTAACATATAATCTTGTTGGAGGATAATATCCAACTTGAGAGATTTAAAAAAGAGTTCATTTAATATCTGAATCATTTATATCCGAATCTAATAACCCCATACAATTTTATAATTTGTCATCCCCAAACCTAAACCTTAATCAAAGTAGGTCCTCCAGGTTTGTTTATACTTAATCCAAATGTATATTCGTACCCATTAACCCATATGGATCTACAATCTTGTTTGGATCTCACCTTAACATTTAATTTAAAAACAAGTTTATTTAAGATTCAGACTGTTTATACCAAACCAAATTTATACTCGAACCTACCCATATGGACCCACAAGTTCAGTCATACTTGGACCCAATACTAAACTGGATCAAGTTTTGGCAAATGAGGGGAATGCAAAGTAGGGCAAGTGTACCTGGGTCAATTGGGTCAGGCTTAGGTCCAATTTTTAAATCTCATTAAACATGAGGTCTCCTCAAGAACCAACATGTTTATACTTGAGCAGGGTATACTTAAACCCAATTAGCACATGGAGGTCCACAACTTCTGTTGTACCCGTATCTGGACCTGGAGACAAATTAAATTGGCCCAGCTTGAGTTTAATTTGTAGTCAGTTCAGATTGGGTTTGCCAAAACCAGAGAGAGAGAGAACCTTATAGGGAACCCCTGGCAAAACAACGGGCTTTTGTCATGAACACAGGCAAACAAAAGTGTTCCTTTTTATTTATTTATTTATTATTATATTATTATATTTTTGTTGTACACCTCTTATCTCTGGAATCTCTGGAGCTGCTTACCATTTTTCGACTTACTCTTGGATCCTCTGATTTTGACACGCTAGGTTTTTATAAGACCTAACATTCAACTATATCTAAATTTTTTGAAAATATTCAATGGTTGAAAAATCATATTGAAAAAACATGATTCAAGTGATATCTAGCAAATCAACCATCAGATTTGCGAAAAAACAACTGAAAAAACAACCCGAAGATCCACTGGTGGTAGGCTGCTCACTCAAAAAGTGGTAGGCAGCAACCACTTTTCCTATATATATATATATATATATATATATATATATATATATATAAAGAGAGAGAGAGAGAGAGTGGTAGCTGCCAAGCTACTTTTGTGTCTGACACAAATAGATGACGAGCTGAGCGTCCATCACGTGCGCATCATGTGTAAAAAAAACTTTTTAGTGGCGCTTCTAAAGCACCGCAAAAATCCTTTTTTTTTCTTACATGGAGCGGGCTAAAGAGTTTTAGCACGCTGTTGAAGCATTGCTAAAACTATTTTTTTGCCGGGCTTGCACAGAGTCACCATCACACGTGTATGATGGACGCCCATTTGCATATGGCACAAAAGTGGTCAGGCAGTTACCACTTTATATATATATATATATATAGGAAAACTGGAATATGTAAAGTGGTATGAACCAAGATTTTCATAGAGTTTTTTTTACAAATCTAACCATTTAGTGTAGTCCATTTGCTCTGGACATCGTAATAAATGTGATTTTTTATGCTTGAATATTTACGAAAACTTTGAGCCGTTGATTTTCAAGCCTTAAAAGACCCTTCTTCTGCATAGTAATTGAATGATCCAAGAATCTGTTTCTATAAAATCAAGAATCTAAATCACACTACTGCACTAAAATTTTAGAAGAAAATAAAAAAAAACTTTGAAAATCTCGTGCCTACTAACTTTCATATTTCAATTACCCTATATACATAAGTGGACACTTTAAAGGCCACGCACACTGTTGATTGGACGTGCAATCATCAGTCTGACATGGATGTCCACTTACTTCCTTTTATATATGTGGTTTCTAAATGATGGATTTCCCTTCTCCCAAAAAGATGGATTTCTAAATGAGGCAAAGCAGTCCTAAATTAGTAGCATGTTTGAAAATTTTGTTATTCTCTGAAGGTTTAAAAATCATTTTTGCTTTACTTTTCGAGAGAAGGCATGAAATACCCTGTAAAGCAACCACCAAAAATTAAGACTACTAATAATGTAGGATAGATTGGTATAAGTAGTTATACAGGTTTAAAATTCTTGCAAATGTATAAAGTTAGATTCAAAATTCACATTTTTCATCAAAAATAAATGGTTGATTCCTAGAAAATTCACTATGCCAAGCGCATCCACATTGTTAGATTTGCAAAAAAAGTAGTGTTGGAAATGCTCATATTTTTATTTCTCATATTCCAGTGACTCTCTCTCTCTCTCATTTTTGCATGTTTTTTTCACTTGATGGATGACCACACAAAAAAAGTGAAAAAACATGCAAAAATGTGCATTTTTGGCATTAGCACGATCAGAAACCTATCACTAAAGGCAATTAAGGTCTTTAGTGACAGGTTTTTGACCGTTGCTAACGCTGGGACTGTTAGCAGCGGTAAAAAATCACAGCTAAAAATTAAAAAATGTGCATTTTTGCTCTGGCCGTCCATCGAGGCCTCTATGGAGGGCCAACACAGTCCTGGTGGTAACTGCGCAGCTACCACATTTTCATATACAAAAACAACAACAACTACGCCTTCATCCCAAAACAATTGGGGTCGGCGATATGAACCAACAAAGAAAATCATTATGGGTCTTCCACATGAATCCTTCTCCTCCATTCATTTCTATCCAATGCTATGTCCTCGGTGAGGTTCAAAGCATTCATATCTGTTCTTATCACCTCCATCCATGTCTTCCTAGGCTTACCCCGACCTCTTTTAACTAATATATTTTCTCATTTCTCCATCCTTCTAACTGGAGCATCATTAGGCCTTCGTCGAATATGTCCAAACCACATTTTCATATATATATATATATATATATATATATATATATATATATATAAAGAGAGATCTAATTATTAGAAAAGAGCTTTTGTTTGTGCATATGGTTTTATGTTGATAGCAATCTTTGATAGGGATTGCTCATGAAGGCTCTACTCATGTGGCAGGGGTGATTCATGAATGTTACTATGCTGATGGGACACTACAAGTTTGAGACCCACAAGTGTGAATCTATTGCTGTGAGGCCAAAGCTGGGTACTCTTTACTAGGCAAAAGTATTTGAGTTTAAAGCCAACAAATTTGTCGAACAAGCAGTTTTTTTTTTTTTGATCATCCAAAACACAAAAAACAAAAACAAAACAGTTTGGTAAAAGACGTTTGAAGGAATACTGATTTTGATCTTGTGAATACCCTATTTACACCTGTTTATCTTCTAATTTATTGTATTATGAGCTTCATGGTATCCTCTTGTGCCATGTTGGAATGCAGGAGTTCTAAAGGTTGTTTTGCAAAAAAAATTCATCAAAAAAACCATTGGAGGGGGTCAAAATTCGGGTTTTGCAAAAACAGGGCATAAGGATGCAAAAAAGGGATTGAGAAATGAATCATGCACTTTAACAAAATAAAGTTGCTCATACATTGCATTCATTCTATTTTTTTTTCACAAAATGAAGTCGAACATACATTGCATTCATTCCGTTCTTTTACAAAATGAAGCTGCTCATACATTGCATTCATTTCATTATTTTATAAGAATGTTTGTTCTCACAGCGTCTTTGATTAAGAGAAAATAGAGTATTTCACTCATACCATGTGATCGAACGCTGACTATGAGATACGTCGACTTTGTTTTGATAGAGAGAAAATACATCTATCCAGCTCTCATAGTTTGTTAAAGTGGATGGCCTCAAGAATGCTTGATATCCCACCCATACCATGTAATCAAACATTAACTATAGATTTCATTTTCTATCCCACCCATACCATAAGATGCCCTTATCAAAAAAACTTGTCGTCAATGATTTTATGCCGATGAAGCGTCGTTGATCTTCTCATCACCGATGCTTGGCTGTGAGAAAATGACAATAATTTTTTACTGGTTGGATACTACAAAAAACCTAGTTTCTGTGAAACACTAGCTTTACTTTTATATTATTCGTAGGAAATTTCGTAACAAAAAAGAATTTCGCAATATCTGTTCTACAATTTTTCAGAATTTCATAAGATATAAACTTCCACAACATTAGAAAAGATTTTTGTTGATGAGCATTGCGAAGTTTTTGCATTCTTTTTTGGGATTTCGCAACCTCAAATGCGATTTTGTTGAGAAGTTTCGTGGGTGTATTATTTTAGGGTCATGACATATAAAAATAAAAATTCACGCCTGAAAAAGGTAAAAGTGATACAAAAATTTGAGAACCTACGATATTGCCCATTCAACATATTTAATAAATTATAGGGCATTTTTTAAAACACGTTATTTCTGTCGTAGTCATTTTCTGTTTACTCAATGTGTCACTACACAAACACCAAAAACAAAAGGTCCTATGGTTAAAGTTGGCATACTGACCCTTGCTAATTCCTCAAAAACCATGGATTTTATGTCAGCCCTTGCTTGTCGCACCTACATTTACCTAAAGTCAGCTTTTAAAGTCATCATCTCACAATGGTGCAAATGGGTCAGTTATGGTCCAATATTGAATCCATGTCTAACATGTTAATTTCAAGCCCAGATTCCTAAAGATCAAATGCTCCTTCAGATCATATTTTGATTTACCTAATCAGATTTTTTTCGGGTTTGAATTGAAATCAAATCAGTATTTTAAGTTGGGTCTAATTCAAATTCGAAACTAAAATCCAAATTGTATATGTGCTCATGTTCTCAAGCCCATTTTATGGGCTCGAACGAGCCTTTTACCAGCAGAACACGAGCGAAACCATGAGTGGATCATCTAATTTTTGAACCTTATCTCATTTTCAATCTTATTGTGCTTTATCGATTTACTTCAGCTCACTTATACATATGTGTAAGCATGCATGTGATGTAAGGTGGCATAGTTAGGATCTACACAGGATTCCTTTTCCTGCGGTACTCCAAGAAGAGCCAAAGACAGAACCATAATTGTCCCGCCATGCCATGTTTGGCACTGACACTTACACCAATATTTCCTGACATGGCTTGGACATGACAATTTTGAAACTTCAAAATGTTTTAGATTACTGAACATACTGGATACGACATATCAAATGTGAAAAAGTCCATGTGTAATATATGGACAATTAAAACTTAAGGATCCAATACTTTATAAACAATTTCATTTTTCTTCCCAAGTATTAGTTATATTGAGATCAATATCAACCTCTAGCACCAAAAACACTCTTGAGTTTTACTTTCTAGAATAACCTACAAATTTTCAAGTAAACTCTAAGGATGTTAATTTATGCATTTTTATTTTCTTAATCATGCATGTTTTCCCCCTTATTCCTTCTTCTGTTGAGTCTCATCATCTCTCTCTAAAGTTTTGGATCATGCAACTATGACATGCATACTCTTTTGATCATAAAATTTAGACCAAGGATATCCAAACAAGAACAAACACATGAGATCTAACCCATTCAATTAAAATTAATTATCATGGACTTGAACCAACCAATAGAATTAAGATTAATTATCATTGATTTGGCCAACCAATATATATATGGTTAAGAGAGATTAACTTGTATTTTTGTCTAACTAGTTCAAGCCAAGAAGATCTAATTGTCAATTACTAGGTTTTACCTAGCCCAACTTGACCAAAATTGTTCAACCAGATGAAACTTTCTCAACTGGGTCTATTCAAATCCAATCCGATTTGACTAAATTTGGTCCAACTCATACAATCTTGAGCAATCCATTAAAGCTCATCCAGATTGAATCATCAAAAGAGGTCTAAGTTTACCTTGATTCTTATCAAATCACCATAAGCATGACTAGGCCTTATTCAAACTGATTCTATATCCAATTTATCAGGTTTGAACCAATACGCAGAATCCCAACCGGTTCAGTATGAGTCACATGACTCTAATAAGCTAGATCAGATCTTCTCAATTCAACTGCATCCCTATAGATCCAAACAAGGTTTATTAGATTTGATATGATCTAAACTTGTAATAACTCAACAAAAATTGGATTTGTCATGTTCAAAACCGAGTCATCAATTCTCTTAGTTGTGCATGACCTGATCTAAATAGACCTAATGCAATTTATCAGGTCTTATTAGGCCCAATCATTTTATTGATCTGATGTGCATCACCATGATAAAATCTGAAATAGTTTCACATAATGGATCCAATTTATTGATTAATACAATACAATAAATCTGATTATATCCAAATTTGGATCAATATATACAATCCAATCTAAAATACATGATTTGATAAAAAATGACTGAATCAATCCAACCCAATAATGTGATTCAATTTTGATGGACGATTACCCAAGTTGTTCATTAGGACCAAACTAATTGCATATCTATTACATCCAAGATACATCTCATCAATTCATTCATCTCGTTTTGGGTTAAGATACTTAAACATATAAAAGTTTTCTTAGTGTGCCATTGCAAATCTTGTAACTTATCACATATTCTAGCCATAATTTATTAAGATACATGAATAAATGTTTTTAAAATAACATAATATACATCATATCAAGACCAATCTCATCTTCGTAGCATGATATAAAAGAAAAACTTTCAACACATAATCTCGTATTAGTACACATCAATTAAACTTGTCAAAATACTGAATTGACTCATATTGTATCATATACAACAAAATATAGATTTGATTATAATAGATCTTACTATATGCTTTCAGTCTAGTTAATCACATATATAAACCCAAATCTGACCAGATCCATACCCACAATAAATTATATTCCAGTTCGATATTCATGGCTTTACTAAAACCATGATTATTTTGTTTGCCATTTGTCTAAACATAGAGAAATATTAAGATTAATTAAAATATTTTGTTAGCTAGTAATTCTCAATAATATTTCCTGCAAAAATAAATAATTTAAAGTTTTGTGTCTCTATTATAGTTTAGGCATACACTAGCAATCTCTAAGTATATCAATGTACACAAAAAGTATCAAATTTCATGCAATTTTGACAAAAATAAAGCTCTGTGAGGTTTTCAAAAAAATAGAATCACTTTTTTGGTAATATAATTTTTTTAAAGATTGTGTTATATAATAATTAACAAACCAAAATCCTATCTAAGACCTTTCAAGACTGTAAAAATAGAATAACAAATTGTTTGCAATATTAGAAAAGTCAAAAGATAGCTTTTGAGAAAAATAACAAATCAAAACCATGTAACAATAATTCTTAACCTTTTTAGTTAAAAAGAAAAGTTCAGATACTTTTCTGTGATTTCAAAAAAGTTAAAGAGTCTATTTCTGGAAAAGTGACAGACAAAAACCATGTTGCAGAATTTTCTAGCAGACAAGTTTGTTCTTGAAAATTTCCAGAAACAAAATCACTGTATAAAATTTTAAAGAGGTTCCTCAGTGAAATTTCTACCAATAATATGGATTTAGAATGAAAAGTAACAATTTATATTATTAAAGGAAATGAACGACCCTTCTTCCTTAAAACTGATTTAAGAAACCCTAAACCCATTTCATGGCTCTCTCTCTCTCCTGGCAGTGATTTTTTTATCGAAGCACTTTGTTCGACGTCACTCAGCCTCCGGTGGCAGGGACAATGCTCTCTCTTCATGAAAAAAAGGCTATTGATCCTTCTTCACTATGTTAGGGTTAATAAACGAAAGGAGGAGTTTCCCTTCAAGCAAGAAAAAGAACTATGATAGCTTTGGCCGAACGATGATCTTTGTTAAGGGGTATAACCAACCCTGACAAGTTGATCTTTGGCGTTGCGCCTATAACTGACTTTTTATTTTCTTCCTCTTCTCAAAGGGTTTTCCCTCTTTCCCATTAGAGGCAAATGAACACCTCACCTTAGTCGATGATGTTCATGTGTCCGGGCACTATTCCTTTGAGGCTTTGCCCATCAGTGGTGCTCGTCGGCTACCAGGATCTACCCGATGGCTTCTAACGACTACCAAAGAATCCTTTTCTCTTCATATTTAGTTGCACTTTCTAATTTTCTATTACCTTATTTTATGCAGAAAAAAGTGCATTGTGCCTTCCAGAAAAACTCCAATCAACCACTTTGGTGGTGGGCACTGATGGTCACCGGCCACTGAAAAATCGGGCATGTACTTATGCCTTATGCAATCGATTTCCATAAACAAGAAATTGTGTTCCCTATCTAAATTTTTTTTGACTAATTAACCTGTTACACTAAACTTACCTTTCTATTTTTTGGTCTTTTTAGGTCATTTTCACGCCAATGCGCACTTGCCAAGTACCGCCAGAGAGAACCATTCTCGCTCTGATATCTTTATAAGATTGATGAAGAAGGTAAACTCAAGTCAAAGGGCATACACTATTACACAAGAAATCACCACAGACACATTATCTTTTCACAACCTCTTGTTTTTTATTGTTTGATTTTTTATTTCTAGAAATCGATAATCTTTGCACTTTCATGCACCCATAAATCTCACTCCTATGGCCCATCTTATAATCTTAAAAAAAGGTTGGATTGGGAAATGTCCAATGAAGAAGTGTCTCTTCAACTCAAGGGTTGCATCCCTTGGGAGACGTGTAACCATTGGAGGTGGCCCTTTCCAACGGTTACTTTATGGCGACCTATTCCCAACAAAACTTCCTCTAAACTCTTACTTGCCATCATTTCTTTCAGCCCACTCCACGAGATTCACCTCATATATTATAGAGATTCTAAATGGTTTAGTGTGCATGGATTGTAAAATGCCATAACTTTCATGCATGTGGATTAGCTAGATTAAATTGCATGGATAATGACATGTGTAATACCCATGATTTTTGGAGGAATTTTTGTAATTTTTTGCAATTTTCTTATTGTGTGATAAATAAAAAATGTTAATTTGAGTAGGGTATGTATGACTTAGAAAAAAATTTCTAAGTGTATGAAATACACTCACACGCCTCGGGATCTCATCGACCCTAGTGAATTCTTTTTTTTTAGAAATTATTTTTGAAGAATTCAAAAATCTTTAGCAAAGAAAAATAAATAATAAATATATCCAAATTTACAATAAGAATACATGCACTTATATTTGAACCTAATTTAAATCCCATTTAGTGTCATTTTACTTAATTTTAAATTTTAGTTTTTGAAAGAATTAAATTCTAAATTCTAAATTTAATTAATTAGAAATTCATTAAGTGGAATGGAAGTTTGGACTTAATTAAATTTAATAAAAGTGTAGGAGTTCATAGGTGGGTCATCCCATCCTATGTGACACTCCATTTTAACTTTAAAAAGGTTAAAGTAAAAATCAAACTTTAAAATCAAGTTACTTTAAAACTTACCAAAACCCAAGACAAGTTTTGAAAAGTCAAAACTTGCCTTTTCTCGTATAGTAGCTCCCAAGGGGAGAGGGGCGTCCCCTCCTAGATGGTTTTAGAAGGGGGATGGCTAGACTAAAAAGAAAAATAGAAATTCATTGGGGAAAAAAAAGAAAGAAAGAAAGAAAAATAACAATAATAAAAGCAAGACTAGTCAAACTTGTTTGCCAAGCAAGCAAGTTTGAGTTTTGATTTATGGAAAGGGGCCAACCCCAAGGGGGATCGACCAACCCATGTGGATATTCTACCTACATGATAATATATATATATATATCCTAAGTTAGAAAAAATGGGATACAAAACAAACGTAAATAAAAAAAGAAAAGTAAAGAGTTAGAGGAATGGAAAGTAGAATTGGGATTACATCAATGATTGAGATTAGCCTAGCTTTTGACCTAACCCCTTAGCATTTTAAAAGTAGAGGAGCCCCCCCCCCCCCCCCCCTATTTGCTTCCTTAAGAATTTTTTTCCCTCTTTGTTCTCTTTTTTCCCTCATTGCTCTGTTGATTCTCCTTCTTTCAGCTCCCTTCTTCCCTGTGTATCTCTTGTGCATCGCCTCGTGGCCCAATAAGGAGGACACTCATGGGAGTTGTTGGAGCATAAGGAGTCTGTTGGCAAGGCCACCGTACGTGTTGGGCAGCCGGTTCATGACCAAATTTTGATTTCGCAAGTGGAGTCTATTTCAAAAAAGAGGTAAGGGGTTCTATTCTCTACACGTAAATCGAAACTCGTAACACAAGTTTTTTGATTTTTTATAAGGACATGCCTCCTATATGTGGGTTTGGCATAGGGTGTCAAAATATAAGATAGAGAGGGTTTTCAAAAGAAAACCCCCTCTAAAAATCATTTTCTTCAAAATCGAGTTTGAGAACCCAATTCAAACTTTGATAAAAGAACAAAAAACTAGGGATTATGTAATAACTTATGTTGGAATTAATAAAAAGGGGTTGATTTTTATTTTTTTTTATAAGAAATCGATTCACCCCTCCTTACTGGATAAAATTTTGAATTAAAATAAAAAAGAAAACTATATATGCATGCTACCGATTTTATCAGAAATAAAATCTGTAATTTTTGAAAAATACATGTAATATCTAATTGTTTTCCTATAAATTTTAGTTAGAAATTGTAATAAATATTCATGTGGATGTACTTTAGTGATTAACATTATTTTTTTTATTTTTGTCATAGAAAAATATGTGTTTTTATATGCTTTATTGCAAAATTTATCAAAACTATTTTTGAGAAAATAGGCTCTGGGAGATGGTCTATTTTCCAGCCAGACAACAACAAAAATGAGATTTTTCCATAGTAGATTAGTTTAAAGTAGTGTAGTTATGTTTTTATGATTTTACTTAACATGTTCATATACAAAAAAATCCAGAAGTATGAATTCGGGTGGCCTGTTTTGGCCGACTCAAATGCATATTCTCGTTATTACGTATTTCTGACCTGACAATCAATCGGTAAATTGCTCGTATCTCCCTCCTTCAGAGGAGCTTTTATGAACGGTTTGTTGCGTTGGAAAGCTAACAAAATATTACAATAAAATTTTGAGCTCTATTCATGGATTGGGCACTATTATGTGATAGTCGGAACAGAAAAATATAGGTTTATACTAAATCATTCATAAGTCGCTCGTTCAGATGAATTTTTATGAACAATTTGTGGCATCAGAATGCTGACAAAACTCTTTACAAATTGTGTAAATTTTAGCTTTGTTCAACAAATGTAAATTTTTTTGCAACCTCTTAACAGTCGGACAAAATCAAGTTTTTACAGGAACTAATTTAATACCCAGCTATCAAATGCTTGTGAATCTTATACCTTTTTGTGTATATACTTGAGAATTAATAATGTACTGTGTATGGACTGTTATAATTAAGTTTTCTGCAGGAAATTCAGTGTCCATTTATGAGGTATGAACTGATTAATATGCTAATGCATGAGTGTGCCTTTATGGCCTCTCGCTAATGATGGACCGAAGTGTTCATCTTGTGAATTAAATGTGAATGTTAAAGAATTGCACATGTTATATTTTTTTCATGTGATTGTCATGTACATGATGATGATGATGTGAATAATTGAATGCATTTACTGTAATAGAAAAATCATTACTTTAATTATGCTTGAGTGTTTAAATTTGTAAAGAGAGAAGCATGTGCAATGAGACCGAATTTAATTTTTCAAATTTGCATCCTTAGGCCCTGATGTGGCTGAACCTCTTAAATGGGACTGTTATGCGAATGTTGCATGTAAAACAAATAATTTAAAAGTTTAAACATGTAACATTAAAAGAATTGATACTTACAAAGAAAAGGTAAGTGGTACTAGTCTGACTTCGTGGGTATCAAATTAAGCACGGAAGGTTGCTCCTTTCCAGCCACGAAGATAGGAAAACCCTCCATATTAGACTGCAGCGTAGAGGTACAAAATCTCATAAGTAAAGTTCGATGCATCAGGATGGTATTGTGGGAGCTTTTCTCGCTCTTGGCATCCTTCAACCGACACCGGCGAATAGTGCCCGGCCAGGCCAAATCCACATTTGATTGAAAATATTGCCTATGTCGTAGCCCTGACCTAGGACTACTGCCTATGCTTGTACCCACAAGGATAAGAATTGTAACCTAATTTGGTTGTGCATTAGATAGGCATGACATACATCATATAAGAAAAAAATTTAATTAAAGATAATAATTGACTTATGCATAAAGTCAACTTCTGCAATGGTAAGTGCATTCATTTTTAACTATTCATGTATTTTTAATTATTTATATCTAAGTGAATGATTGAGTGGAAATAGTTTCGTGAGTGCCTGCTTGAATGACTTGTTAGATATGCTTATATGTAAATTTTAATATAATTAGTTTTATTTGAATATATGAAAGACCAAAATAAGTCTTGCTTACTTGTTCTAATTTGTGTGTTCTGAATATATCTACCCTACTGAGACATTACTTGTCTGAACCTATTGATTTTAAATATTTTCAGGTAGCAAGTGAAATCACATGAGATGGCGGGAGGTTGTAGCGAGGATCGAACCAAGCCTTTTCCATCCCTTCGAGTGTTTTTAGACTATGAGCATTTTAGCATCCTCAAGACTCTAATCATTTGATTTAAATTTTGAATAAACTATTTTTATTAATTTGGAGATATAATGGACATTTATTTGATTTATAAATATTTAATTTTTGAATTTGTTGCATGCATGGTAAATGAATGTGATCAGGAAGTAACACGCCAAGTTTTGCCCCATTTAGTTTTCTGCTATAATTTTATAAAAGTATTAAAAAAAATTTATGATTTTTGGGATATAAAATTTGAGGTGTTATAACTTGGTATCAGAGTAGAAGGGAAAGATGACTCAAATCCTGTCTAACTAACTGACATTGTTGTGAGTATGTTCTTCTTTTTGTGTTTCTATGATTTGATATAAAAATAATTGCTTGAATTATGTAGATTTCATGAACTGTTGCAAAATCAGATCATAGATGTCTAGTAGGGACATCAAAATTAATATTTCATTTATGAAAAACTTAGAAGTTTAGTTCAAATCAAATTTATTATAGATTGTCGCACGATAGCCCTCAGGTTGGACTGCCCAAAGGGACTTCCTCTTGAAAGCCCTCACCACGCTTACTGTCACTTGCCAGAACCTCGCCAATAATGTGGGTAATGGCAATGAGAATGGCCATCATCCTGATGGCAATACAGTGCTGACTGCTGCGAACCATGGAGCATCCTATAAATGCTTCATGAAACTGAGTCCCCTAGCCTTCACTGTAAAGGATGGCCTAGACACTGTCCAGAAGTGGGTTTGCGCCATTAGTGAGATCTTTGATATTCTCGAGGTTCCCGCCAAGAGACATATAGCTTTCGCCACCTACCGACTCTAGGGTGATGCAAGAGTTAGTGAGAGACTATATGAGAGGTGAGATATTCACCAAAGGAGAGATGGGCAATCACGTGGGTGTAGTTTTTGGAGGTGTTCCTCGACACCTACTTTTTGTAGTATACTAGAGACCGTAGGATGCAAGAGTTCTTGGATCTCCAGGAAGGTAGCATAAAGGTGATGGAGTACACTACTAGATTTCAACACCTTGAGAAGTACTGCCCAAATACATACACGATAGATAAGGCATGGGTAAAGAAATATGTGCACGGGTTGCGAGAGGGGTTGAGGTCCCGAGTGCTGACTAGTCGACCCCAAAACCTCAACCAGGCCATCAAGATGGTCACTATGCTTCAGGTGGAAAAAATATTTTTTTATTTTTTTATAACCCAAAGTTAATCCCAAACAAATAGTAACACTACAAGAAACCTGTGGATTAGCGACGACGTAAATCCGTCGCTAAATGGTTTAGCGACGGATTAGCGATGAATAACTTTCATCACGATTTTTTTGACGCTAAGTAGTGACAGAACTTATATGTCGCTACTGTCGTCGCTAATTTGTGATGGATTAGCGACGAACATGATCCATCGCGAGTCATTTGCTATTTTAAATTAGCGATGGATAATATCCGTCGCTAATCCGTCATTAAATTTTTAAAAAAAATTAAAAAAAATGCTCTATGTCGGCGCGTTCTACGACAGGGAGCAATTTTTTTTTGCACAAGCGGGTTCCGGCGTCGGGACGCTCTTCTGCAGCGAGCCAATCATGACGAAGGGCCTCAGGCGAGGGAGAGGCAGGAAGAGCGGTGGAGACTGGCAAGGGGCACTGCCGGGAGGAAGAGGATGGCGCGGGGGAGAGGTAGCGTGAGGAGGAGGAGACCAGCGAGGGGCACCGCCAGGAGGAGGAGGATGGTGCAGGGGAGAGGTAGCGGGAGGAGAAGGACAGACCGAGGGCCGACACCAATCACGCTCGGAAGGCCTCAGGCGAGGGAGAGGCAGGACGGGCGGTGGAGACCGGCGAGGGGCACCGTCGGGAGGAGGAGGACGGCGCGCGAAGGAGAGGTAGCGGGAGGAGGAGGACGGTCTGGGGGGCGATGCCAGTCACGCTCGGAGGGCCTCAGGTGAGGGAGAGGTAGGACAGGCGGTGGAGTCTGGCGAGGGGCACCGCCGGGAGGAGGAGGATGGCGCGGGGGAGAGGTAGCGGGAGGAGAAGGACGCTAGAAGGGTCGCTGCGCGTCGTCAAAAGAAGGGTGGTTTAAATCAAACGGGGGGGGGGAATAGAGGGAGGGAAAATTTCGCGCCTCAGGCGGGATGGTTTAAATCGAAAATTAGCGGCGGAATTAGCGAGGGAATTTTTCTGTCGCTATTTAGCGACGGATTAGCGACAGAAAAATTCCCTCGCTAATTCCGTCGTTAATTAGTATTTTTTTGTAGTGTTTTGGCGACAGAAAAATTTTGTCTTTAATCCATCGCTAAGTAGCGACGAATTTAGCGAGGGAAATATTTTCATCGCTAATTTTGCAAATATTTCGAATGTTAGCGACAAATAGTTTTCTCCCGCTAATCCATCGCAACTTTGTGACGAAAAAAACCTGTCGCTAATTAACATTTTTCTTGTAGTGTAACAACAATTCTCGTGTCACAGGATGATTGAGAGTCTTCAAGTAAGACTCAGCTTAAGAGGTTCGACAAGTCAAAGGGAAATGAAAACAAGGCCCCTAGATCAGTAGCCGAGACAAGCAAAGCACCGCCTATGAAGAACGCCAAGGTGCAGCAGGGTGGTACCAGTCGACCACAACAGACTGCCACAGTGTGCTATGTCTTCTAGAAGGCGCATGCAAGAGTCTGCTAAAGACTCACAAGAGTGTGCCTACATTGTGGAGAGATGAGACACATTGTTCGAAATTGTCCCAAGCAACTAGTAGGAAGAAGGAGCAAACACCGCACCTCGAGGGCAGCAACAACGCCCTCAACAACACCAATAGCAGCGTCAACAACAATTTCAAGCTCAAAGACAAAGGAGAGTGACTGATCGAGTTTACACGACTTCTGTAGAGAAGTTGCAAGAGGATGCGAATGTCATCGAAGGTACTATCTCTATCGCTAGATTTGATGCCAAAGTTTTATTTAATATGGGTGCCACACACTCTTTTATATCTACATGGTTTGCAAAGCTACTTGAAATAACTCTAATCACATTGGGATATATTTTAGAAATTATCACACCATTGAGTGGTAGATCCATCACTCAAACCTATTTACCCGATGTAGAAGTGATTATCTCTAGGCAGAACCTCTTTACCAATCTAATATTATTGGACATGGTGGGCTACGATGTAATTTTCAACATAGACTGGATGTACGAGCACTATGCTTATATGATATGTCATGAGCAACATATACGGTTTACTTGCCCTGATCAGCCTATACTGGAATACAAGCTGAGCAAGAAGGAAAGCAAAGGAATGATGATCTCAGCGATAAAGGCACAACGATGCATGGAGAAGGGTTGTGAGTCCTTCTTGACTAGTGTTTCTCTGATAGAACCCATCACCACTCCGATGAAGGACTTAGACGTGGTTTGTTATTTTGCGGATGTCTTCCCAGATGACTTTCCAAACATACTGTCTGCAAGAGAAATTGATTTTGCTATAGAGTTGGTGCCCAGTATGGCCTTAATATCTAGCACTCCTTATTGCATGGCCCTGTGGAGTTGGAAGAACTGAAGAAGCAACTACAATAACTTATGGACAAGGGTTTTATTTGACCAAGCATATTATCATGGGGTGCTCTCATATTGTTTGTCAAGAAGAAGGACGAATCAATGCGCTTTTGCATTGACTATCGCATGTTAAACTAGGTGATGATCAAGAACAAGTATCCTCTTCCACGGATTGATGACTTGTTTGATCAACTTTTTGATGCTAAGGTCTTCTCAAAGATAGATCTTCGATTTGGTTAACACCAATTGAGGATCAAAGACTCAGATCTGCCGAAGACAACTTTCAAGACATGGTATGACCATTACAAGTTCTTGGTGATGCCCTTCAGGCTAACCAATGCCCCAACGACATTCATGGACCTAATGAATCAGATATTTTGGCTCTATCTGTATCTGTTTGTGATAGTGTTCAACGATGACATACTGATCTACTCAGAGAGCTAGGAAGACCAGAGAGAGCACTTGAGGATTGTGTTCGAGACACTTACATAACATCAGTTGTATGTAAAGTTCTCTAAGTGCAAATTCTAGTTAGAGCAAGTCATGTTTTTTTGACACGTGATTTTCAAAGACGGAGTGTCAATGGACCCTGCTAAGGTAATGCACCTCGACGATTATGTTTGAGGAAAACTTTTCTTGGATCTCCATCTTAATCTGTTTGAATCTTATATTTTGGATTTAGATAGAAGCGATCTTAGACTGAAAATAACCTAAGAGCATGTCAGACATTCGTAGTTTCCTTGGACTTGCAAAATACAATAGGAGGTTTATTCAGGACTTTTCGAAGATCATGACACCGATGATGAAGCTACTTTGTAAAGGAATAAAATTCGTATGGACTCAACAATGCGAAGAAAGCTTTCAGGAGCTAAAGAAGAGGCTTACTATAGCCCCAATACTCACGTTACTGTCATGACATGGAGGATTTGTGGTCTACAACAATGCATTCGTACAAGACTTTGATGTGTGTTGATGAAGCATGGCAAAGTCATCGCATATGCTTCGTGCCAACTGAAAGTGCATGAGTGGAATTACCCTACACATGACCTGGATCTAGCAGCAGTAGTCTTTGCACTTAAAGTTTGGTATCATTATTTGTAAGAAAGGTAATTTGAGGTTTTCTCTGACCATAAGAGCCTTAAATATATTTTCTCGCAAAAAGACCTTAACATAGGTAGAGGTGGTAGTTAGAGTTCTTAAAAGACTATTACTTCTCTATATCCTACCACCCAAGAATAGTCAATGTAGTAGCTGATGCATTGAATAGAAAGACAGGCAGTCTTGCAAGCTTGATTAGTAACGAGTGGAGATTACTTAAAGACCTGATCAACTGGAGACCAGTTGACATAGACTCAGGTCACATCCAAATTGCCAGCTTAGCCATGAGGACTAAGCTTATGGACCAGATCATTTCTCAATAGAAGGATGACTTGAGATTCACAAATATGGTTATAGCGTGTAAGTAGGATGAGGCAGCCCTACATCTGGAAGAAGATGAAAGCATCTGTTATAATCAGAGACTATGGGTACCAGATAATCAACAGTTGAGAAAAGAGCTATTAGATGAGGTGCATCAGACTAGGTTCACCATACATCCAGATAGCACCAAGATGTATAAGGACCTATAGAAGAACTATTGGTGGTACGACATGAAGAGAGACATTGTTCGATATATATCGAGATGCTTAGTTTGCCAGCAGGTAAAGATAGAGTATTAAAGACCTGGCAGCACATTGAAGATGATAGAGATACCGCAGTGAAAGTGGGAAGACATTACCATAGAATTTGTGGTAGGCCTGTCCAAGACATGACACTAGTACGACACAATATGGGTCATCGTGGACCGCCTTACAAAGTTAGCACACTTCCTACCGACTAAGGCAAACCTAACATTATAGAGTCTGGCAGATTTGTACGTCTATGAGATCGTCAGGTTACATGGAATACCTATCTCGATCATTTCAGGAAGAGATCTGAGGTTTACTTCAAAGTTTTGGGGGCAACTTTAGAAAGCTTAAGTTAAATATGATGTTTCACCCACAGACGAATGGACAGTCGAAGAGGACTATCCAGACCTTAGAGGATATGTTGTGTTTTTGTGCATTAGAGTAGAAGGACGATTGAAACAAACATTTGAAGTTGGCCGAATTTGCCTACAACAACAACTACCATTTGAGTATTGGCATGACTCCATATGAGGCATTGCACGGATGACCCTGTAGATCTCTTGTTTGTTGGGGTGAGGTTGGCAATCGAGTTATTGAGTCACCAATCATTTTGTAGTACTATATAGATTAGGTGCAATTGATTCAGAAGAGAGTTCTGATCACTCAGAGTCGTCAGAAAAGCTATGCAGATCCGAAGCATCGAAAAGTCTCATTCAAAGTGAGAGATCATGTATTCGTCAAGTTATCACCAACTAATAGCGTGTTTTAGGTCAACAAGAAGGGAAAATTGAGTTCGAGGTATGTAGAACCTTTCCTTATCCTCGAGAAGATCAAAGGCACGGCCTATAGACTAGCACTCATGCTTCAGTTATCGAACATCCATGATGTTTTCCATGTGTCGATGTTGAGGAGGTATGTGTCGAATCTTACGCATATCATTCAGTACGATGCGGTAGAGGTGCAGAAGGATCTCACGTTCAAAGAATGCCCCATTAAGAAAGTACATCGATGAGAGCAGGTGCTATGACATAAGACAATTCCTTTAGTGAAGATTTGATGACATCACCAAGGACTCGAAGAGTGTATATGGGATCCAGAAGTGAAGATGAGAGTGAAACATCTATACCTATTCAGTACATAACCTTAACTAAATTTCAAGAACAATTTTTTTTAAGGGGGTTGGATGTAATATCCATGATTTTTAGAAGAATTTTCATAAATTTTTGCAATTTCCTTATTGTGTGATAAATTAAAAATGTTAATTTGAGTTGAGTGTTATGCTATAGGGTATGTCAGACTTAGAATTTTTTTTTTAAGTGTATGAAATGCACTCACATGCCCAGGGGTCTCATTGACCCTAGTGAATTCCTTTTTTCAGAAATTATTTCTAAAGAACTCAAAAATCTTTAGCAAAGAAAAATAAATAATAAATATATCCAAAATTTTCAATAATAAGACATGCACCTACATTTGAACCTAATTTAAATTTTACTTAGTGTCATTTCACTTAATTCTAAATTTTAGTTTTTGAAAGAATTGATTTCTAAATTAAAAATGTAATTAATTGAAAATTCATTAAGTGGAATGGAAATTTGGACTTAATTAAATTTAATGGAAGTATAGGAGTCCATAGTAGGTCATCTCATCCTATGTGACACTCTATTTTAACTTTAAAAAGGTTAAAGTAAAAATCAAACCTTAAAATCAAGTTACTTTGAAACTTACCAAAAACCAAGACAAGTTTTGAAAAGTCAAAACTTTCCTTTTCTCATATAGTAGCTCTCAAGGGGAGAGAGGCGTCCCCACCTATATGGTTCTAGGAGGGGGATGGCTGGACTAAAAATAAAAATAGAAATGCAATGGGGAAAGGGAAGAAAAAAAGGAAAAAGATAATAATAATAATAAAAGCAAGACTTGTCAAACTTGCTTGCCAAGCAAGCAAGTTTGAGTTTTGATTTATGGAAAGGAGCCAACCCCAAAAGGGGTCGACCAGCCCATATGGATATTCTACCTATATATATATATATATATATATATATATATATATATATATATATATATATATATATATATATATATATATATATATATATATATATATATATATATTTTTGAAACATATGTATGAAATAAATGTTATATCCTAAATTAGCTAAAATAGGATACAAAAAAAAAAGAAGTAAATAAAAGAAGGAAAGGAAGTAAAGAGTTGAGAGTAATGAAAAGTAGAATTGGGATTAGATCAAGGGATGAGATTAGCCTAGCCCTTGACCTAACCCCTTAGCATTATAAAAGTAGAGGAGGGGCTCACGCCCCCCTATTTGCTCCCTTAAGATTTTTTCTCCTCTTTGTTCTCTCTTTTTCCCCTTTGCTTTCTTGATTCCCCTTTTTCCTCCTCCCTTTCTCCCTACGTATCTCTTGTGCATTCCCTCTTGGCCCAACAAAGAGGACATCCACGTGACTTGTTAAAGCATAAAGAGTCTGTTGGCAAGGCCACCGTATGTATTGTGCGACCGGTTTGTGGCCAAAGTTTGATTTTGCAAGCGTAGGAGTCGATTTTGCAAAAGAGGTAGAGGATTCTATTCTCTACACGTAAATTGAAACTCGTAAGCATGAGTTCTTTCAATTTTTTATAAGGACAAGCCCTATACCATGCCTCCCACATGTGGGTTTGGCGTAGGGTGTCAAAATATAAGATAGAGAGGGTTTTTTAAAGAAAACCCCCTTCTAAAAATCATTTTCTTCAAAATCGGGTTTGAAAACCCAATTCAAACTTTGATAAAAGAACAAAAAAAAGGATTTACGTAAAAACTTATGTTAGACTTAATAAAAAGAGGTTGATTTCAATTTTTCTTAGAAGAAATCGATTCAGCCCCCCTTACTGGACAAATTTCTGAATTAAAATAAAAAAGAAAACTATATATGCATGCTACCAATTTTGTCAGAAATAAAATCTATAATTTTAAAAAAATACATGTAATATCTAATTGTTTTTCTACAAATTTTAGTTAGAAATTGTAATCAATATTCATATGAATGTACTATAGTGATTAACATTATTTTTTTTATTTTTGTCATAGAAAAATACATATTTTTATATGCTTTATTGCAAAATTTACTGAAACTATTTATAAGGAAATAGGCTCTGGGAGATGGGTCTATTTTTTGACCAAACAACTACGAAAACAAGATTTTTCCATGGTAGATTAGTTTAAAATAGTGTAGTTATGTTTTTATGATTTTACTTAACATGTTCATGTAAAAAAAATCTGAAAGTATGAATTTGGGTGGCCTATTTTAGCCCACCTGAATGCATATTTCAGTTATTATGTATTTATGGCCTTACACCCAACCGGTAAATCGCTCGTATCTCTCTCGTCTAGAGAAATTTTTATAAGAGGTTTATTGCGGTGAAAAGATAACAAAATTTTACAGCTTGTGTGAAATTTTGAGCTCTTTTTATAGATTGAGCATTGTTCTGTGATAGTCAGAATAGAAAAGTATAGGTCTACACTAAATCATTCGTAGCTCTCTTGTTCGGATAAATTTTTATGAATGATTTATGGTATAAAAAAGCTGAAAAAATTCTCTACAAACTGTATAAATTTTTGCTTTGTCTGACAACTAAATTATTTTTTGTAACCTCTGTAACCATCGAACATAATCAAGTTTTTCCAAGTTTGGAACCAATTTAAGACCTAGCTATCGAATGCTTGCGAATCTTATACCTTTTCGTATATGTACTTGAGAATTAATAATGTACTATTTATGGACTGTTAAAACTAAGTTTTTTGTAGGGAATTTAGTACCTATTTACGAGGCATGAACTTATTAATATGCTAATGCATGAGTGTGTTTTTGTAGCCTCTCGCTAATGATGGATCTAAGTGTCCATCTTGCGAATTAAATGTGAATGTTAAATTACTGCACATGATGTATTTTTTTCATGTGACTGTCATCTACATGATGATAATGATGATGATGATGATGTGAATAATTGGATGCATTTAGTATAATAGAAAATTCATTACTTTAATTGTGCTTAAGTGTTTAAATTTGAAAAGAAAGAAGCATGCGCAATGAGACCGAATTTAGTGTTTCAAATATGCATCCATAGGCCCCAAAGTGGCCGAACCCCATAAGTAAGACTGTTATGTAATTGTTGTATGTAAAATAAATAATTTAAAAGTTTAAACATGTAACATTAAAAGAATCGATACTTACAAAGAGAAGGTAAGTGATACTAGTCTAGCTTTGTGGGTATCAAATTGAGCATAGAAGGTTGCTCCTCCCTAGCCACGAAGATAAGAGAACCATCCACATTAAAATGCAATATAGAGGTACAAAATCTCATGAGTAAAGTTTGATGCATCGAGATGGTAGTGCGGGTGCTTCTCTCACTTTTGGCGTCACTCATCCGGCACTGGCGAATGGTGCCCAGCCAAGCCAAAGCCACATTTGATTTAAAACACCGTCTGCATCATGGCCTTGACCTAGGACTACTGCCTGTGTTTGTACCCATAGGGATAAGAATTGTAACCTATTTTGGTTATGCATTAGATGGGCATAACATGCATTATATAAGAAAGAAATTTTAATTAAAGATAATAATTGACTCATGCATAAAGTCAACTTCTACAATGGTAAGTGCATGCATTTTTAATTATTCATGCATTTTAAATTATTCATATTTAAGTAAATGATTAAGTAAAAATAGTTTCATGAGTGCTTTGCTTGAATGACTTGTTAGATATGCTTATATGTAAATTTTAATGTAATTAGTTTTATTTGAAAGTATGAATGATCAAAATAATTCATGCTTACTTGTTCTAATTTGTGTATTCTGAATAGCTCTACCCTACTGAGACATTATTTGTCTGACCCTATTGATTTTAAATGTTTTCAGATAGTGAGTGAAATCACATGCGATGGAGGGAATCAAGACAAGCCTTTCCCATCTCTTTGAGTGTTTTTGAACTGCGAGCATTTTAGCATGCTCGACAGTCTGATCACTTGATTTAAATTTTAAATGAACTATTTTTATTAATTTGGAGATATAATGGACATTTATTTGATTTATGAATGTTTAATTTTTTAATTTGTTGCATGTATGGTAAATGAATGTGATCGAGAAGTAATATGCCAAGTTTTGTTCCATTTAATTTTTCGCTACAATTTTATATAAGTATTTAAAAAAAAAATATTCATGATTTTCGGGATACAAAATTTAGGGTTTTACAATAAGACTTGAAAGGACAAGCCTTCAAACTAGTTTTTGACCACTTCTGATATGTAATTAATTCCAAAATGGTTGGAGTAGTGAGATGAGACCTAGGCCACTAGGTAGGTATGGTCTAGGTTCAAATCACATAGGCATCATCACCCCTTGCGCAAGCTGAAGCGTGACGACTACTTAGGCACAAGGGGTAAGCCCACAAAGTTTTGCGCTATCAGGATAACGACCGTAAGTATGAGAGGCAAAGCCATCACATCTATGTCGCTAATCCTAGAGGTGGTTTCTCCATATAAATTAAAAAAAAAAAAACTTATTCCAAAATTTGTTTTCTGGTAGGGACCTGATTGACCCCAGCTTGCCAATAAAAAAATTGCTAAAAAGAAAGAGAGAGAGAGAGAGAATGGGGATGCCTAACTGTGGGGTCGCGTGGGCAGTGGCAAAGAGGTGGAGTGGACGCCACAGTGGGGACGTGGGGAGGGCTTGAGAGAGAAAGAGGGGATTAGGGATCTAGTTGGGAATGGGGAAGGTCGAGACTCGGGGCCCGTCGAGCTTAACGGGGCACCAGTGCCCCTGGTCAGGTCAGGGTGGGCACTACCATTGGCCTTCTACAATTAGGGTAGGCATTCTGCAGGTCAGGGTGGCCACGTGCCCAACCTCATCCTAACATGGCTCCACCGCGGCCCCACTATATATATATATATATATATATATATATATATATATATATATATATATATATATATATATATATATATAGAGAGAGAGAGAGAGAGAGAGAGAGAGAGAGAGCTACATGTGTATGGGTGGATCGTGGCTTCAAGAGCCTTGACCTTTGTTACTTCCACTAGGAAGCCACGTTAAGTTCTGAAATGTTTGCAAACAAAACATAGACATGTTTGTCACATGCATAAAAGTATTATGTCAAATTAATTTGGTGATTAAAGATAGATAAATACCTCCCAAACATGGACGGCGTACCCATTGGTGAAGTTAATGATTTGTAAGCGTAACCATGCTACTTTCCACTTTGTGCAGTGTTCTTGTGATATAGGAGCAAAGCAGAAGACCAGGAGAGAATGATTCAGGAGTGAAGTAGAAGACCCGGTTTCATAAGGGTTCATTTCGATCTATTTGTATTTTGAAAATTTTGTATTTGGGTTATTATATTAGATCCACACATTTTAGGATAAATTTTATATTTCTAGAAGGTTATCTTAAAAGGGAGCATGTTTTGATTAAATTAAGAAAATCTTCTTCTTTAAAAAGACGAGAAATCTAATTGTTAATTCAGAATTGAGGTGAGTTAAATCTAGTTATTCCAATTTTTGTTCATTTTCATATTTTTCATTGTTTTTTAGATAAAGTTAGATAATTTTAAGTTAATCATAGCAATAGACATAATTCGGTTGATCTTTATTCGTAAATCCAACGATGAGTTTAAGTTAATTGGATGCAATAGGCTCGGGTTTAAATCCAACTTAAGGTTTTCGGTTAGAGGGATATGAAAGAAGAAAAGAAGAGGAAGAAGAATGAAAGCCAACCCATGGGCTGCCGGACGGCCAGGGCTGTGGCCTGTTTGTGGTTGCCGGCTGCCAGTTGGTGGTGGTAGTGAGTGTAAGAGCATACGATAAGGGAGGTGGTGGTGAAAGCGAAGTGTATGACGAAGGGGTGATAAGAGAGTGGTGTTTGCACTGGTTGGGAATGTGGCGAAGCAGGTTATATGTTACCCCCCAACAGGGCCGGTAGCTCCATCTTATGTTCGGGGGTTGTGTAAATACGTGGCGCTCATTCGCCCCCCCCCAACACAGACGTGGGATTCAGTGAATCATCGGGGGAGAACATAGCAATACTTGAGCTACCATTTGATGAGACTCTGAAGAATCCAGCGGTTGCTGGTTGCAGTCACGCCATTGGTGAATATCGAGATGGGTCATACAACTATGCAACGTCATTTTGTTAGCAGCCATGATTGTTGTCGATCTTGGTAGTTGTAAGACGTGTAACCGATCGACGTTACTCTCGAGTTTCGCTTGAAGAAAGATCTACTGAACTAAGTCAGCTGCCATGATTAACTTAAAATTATGTAACTTTATCTCAAAAAAGAAAAAAATTGAAATAAGTGGATTTAACTCAACTCAATTCTGAATTAACAATTAGATCTCTACTCATTTTAAAGAAGAAGATTCTGAATTAACAATTAGTTAACTTTCTTCTAAGATAACCTTCTACAAACCTAAAATGTGTAGATCCAATATAATGATCCAAATACAAAGTATTCAAAATAACAAATCAAAATTTATACATCCAAATGGACCCGAGTCTTCTACTCTGCTCCTGCATCATCTTTACACTTTGAGATCGATGTGTGTGACTGCATAGTTTGTCATTTAACGCAGTTTCCCTATAATGTAAAAAATAATAGTTACCAAGCTAAGTGCATGAGAAGCATAATGAATGAAGTGTTTAGGAAGCATGAGGAGAAATGAGTAAAAATTAACATAAAAATGATTTCTTAAGAAGAAAACTTATGTTTTTATTAAAAAAAACTAACTGTTTTTATAAATAAGGTTATCTCCAGCACACCTTAAAGCAAAATAAAAAAGAAAGAAAAGGACACTTTAGTTTCATAAAAGAAATGTTTGATTTCATGCTCTCAAGGTCAGCTTCATGAGAAGTGGACTTTCAAGATATTAAGGGTTCGACACATTTGGCCAGGTGGGTCAGCTAAAGGCTTTGAAATTGGAAGTCAAGAATTTCATACACGGGGTGTGCATCCTTTGGTACAAGGCTTAACCCAATGAGAAAATTAACTATCCCCGTCCCGCAGGAGGGAGTATTAATGGAGTTTTAAAATGCAGACACCAACTCAAGTATGCAGTCAAGGTGATGTCTATGTGATATCACTCAACCTGTAATGGGATATCCACTTAGTGGTCTCTCTCTCTCCTGGGTGTCAACTCAAGGGTAAGCATCACTTGATTGGTTGGCGTTCAATGGTCTTACCTCGGCGTATGGCTGGTTTAGGCATTCCTGTGCCCAAACTGCGAAGCATTGTTCTTGTCGCCAAGCAATGTTGGTTGGCCTACCAACCGGATAACCCTTGTGCTAGTTTGCTTCTTGCTAAATATGGAGATCCAGCTCTTATCCTGGTTCGTATGGGAACCCGAGGTTTGGCGCTCTCGCACTTGCGTAAATCGTGGTTGAGGGCTTTAGAGACCATTTTGAGGTCTCCGAAAATTTTGGTCAGTGGTTGCAGTGGACGTTGGTACCAAGCAGAGAGTTTCTTACCAAAAAAGTCTATAGATCGTTGCTACCGCCAGGGGCTGATTGGTTGCCCGAGGATATGCTTTGGGCGAAGGGTCCTTCCCCCCGTTCTCGAGTCTTGGCTTGGTTAATTTTGCACGATAGGATCCAGACCCACAGTAATTTAAAGAAGTGGGGCATTCAACTCCCGAGTTGGTGCATGCTTTGTCAAGCTGTAGAAGAATCTACGTTTCACTTGTTCTGGTCTTGCCCAATATTTGTGGAAATCTTTAGCAGGACCTGGAGGCATCCGAAAGTATTTGTTAAGGAGGAGTCATTTGCGCTAGATCTGATCTTGGGGCCGGTTTGTATTAGGCGCAACAAGAGGTGGAGGTTCATCTGGCGGACGTGGTTGCTTACTTCTTGGTGGTTTGTTTGGATGACGCAAAACGATGCTCGTTTTTGTCATATTCCAGTTAACATTCAATTCCTGGTGCATAAAATCTTGGTAGATGTTTATGCGATCTTGCGTATACATCTTAGTGATCTTCCACTCCCTCCTGCTGATGCTACCTATCCTTTGTCGCAATCTGGGCAAGCGGCTCCGGCGTGAGCCCATTTTATCTGTCTGATGTTCTTTTCTCTTGTGCTTTCTTTATTTGTTTTGGCTTTTGCTCTTGTTCAGTTCATGGGCTCAACATTTTGTTGATCTTCATGAGTGGTAATGTTGAATTACTTTCGTCTCTCTCTCTCTCTCTCTCTCTCTCTCTCTATATATATATATATATATATATATATATATATATATATATATATAAAGAAGCTTCTGTTAACTATGGTAAGTAGGATAGTTTTTTAAGCCGACTTGGAGGGAAAATGCTAGAGCCAGAATCAAGCATTGAGGTGTGCCTATCATTTCGTGGGGCATTTTTAATAAGGCAGTCAATGGATGGCTAATACATGACCTGACCCGAGGGCCCATGCCTTAAAATATGGGCAGGAAAATGGATAGGGATAAAGAAAAGGGCCCAGATCTGAGCCTGCAAAACAGTAGGATATAATTCATGTCCCTGAATGGAAGGTAGATGCACAATATAAATTAATTTCACAATGTCCAACTCTGTTGTGGTTCTGTCCAGTTCAGCGCATCAAATCAAGTAGTAGAGTTTTATTTAGGGTCGTTTATTGTTTGTTTCAACCAGCTGAAGGGAAAGCTCTTCTCTGAGAAAAGGGCATGCACTTGAAAAAAAAACACCATACGTGATTTTCTGTCGGGAAAGGGCTTCCCCACCATCCTCGTTGAGAAGACATTATTGGATCGTTTTTCGGATCACACAGTTTCACAATCATCATCATGATATAAAACATGATATATATCAGGAAATATAACATTATAAACATCATGATCAACAGACCATCGAAACAATAACAGGGAGCAGGCATGTCGGTTTCTGCATACAACAAAAATCCAGACAACAGCATACGAACAAACAGATGCAAAAAATATAAAGAAAACACCAGAAACTTGTTTAGATTATGTAATAGGCTAAGGCGTACGAAAGTACTCTCCTTAAAGAAGATTCGCCCCCACATACAGTGCAATCAGGGTCCGGCGTCCTTCCCCCAGGATACAATAGCCTCGACGATCAGAACAGTGCACTCCGACGGATCGTCCTTCAAAAACAGCCTCTAGGAACCAATGTTGCAGAACCACCCCTTTCGGGATAACTCAGGAGAAAAAAAGAGCAACGGGGAAATGGAAAAACACAGAGCTCTTCTTCAGAAACTAGAGCGTCTCTGATTTTTCGTAACCTCACCACACTTTTATAACCCACGAACGGTTACAAAGCGTGGAAGGACCCGTTACGGATTCTGAGGAGACGTGACCCCTTAACGGTTTTTAAAGAATCAAGATCCGTTGAAGAAATCCGAAGAGCCATAACGACATGAACTACGAGGAGTCGTGACCCATTATCATTTCCCATAACCCGTTACAGAATCCAAATATCTAAAGAAACTTTGGGCAAAAAGGTACTTTGATCTTGAATGGATATAGCCCTAAGGGGCCAATTACCCGAACCCGAACCGAACCGGCCCGACACGACACAACGGGCGGGCGCACGCGTGTGTGTATGGATGTCATCCCACCCTCTTGTTCTCAAGAACAAGTATATGAGTTTACACGTGGCTTATAAGGCCCACAACAAACTCAAGCACAATCAATGTGGGACTATTCCACGTCATCAAAACCACTTTTTCCAAAACAGCCTAGTTTCTTCGTTGAATTCTCTCTCCCTTCCTTCTTACACCTAACAGACATTTCATGGAAAATGACACATTCTTGGGGCCACGGGTGCTACCTTCTTTCTTCACAGGCATGTTTGTTTCACATCTATGGGAAAGTGATCCTTTCATTGCCATGGATATATAATATATTGTTTTCTCTTGAAACAAATAGGCTCTTACAAATTTGTAGAACCATAGAAACTTGTTAAAACATGTAAAATGGTGGATGGATCGGGTCATACAATTCAAAATGAAGTAATTCGACCCATTACCAATGACTGTCCAAGTTATCCCCACATCGTCATCAAACAACAAACATTAGGAACATATTATATGATTACGGTCCAAACAAATGTTGGACTTGGAACAATTGTTACGGAACAAACACCAAATGTTTGGAAGTTTAAACAAAATTTTTGGGTGAGTTAAGCAAATGACACCAAGGTCAGTTACCTCTATAATTTTTATTATTTATTTATTTATAATGACCATTTTACCCAAACACATCTCTCTCTCTCCTAGCTTGGTGGGAAAATAGGTTGGGTCAAGATTAGGGATGCCAATGGGCTGGGTTTGAGGGTGTCAATGGGACAGGTTTGACCCAAACCTAATCCATACCAAACCCTATAGGGTTAGGGTTTGGTGTTAAAGAGAGAGGTCCGATTAAAAACCGGGTTAGATCCAATATGTTCTATTAGAAACTCGAGTCAAACTCAAGTATCCATGATTTTTTAATAAAAAAATTATTTCAACTGGTATGAACTGAGTCTAATTCATGTAATACTTTATAGGACCCGAGTATGGTTTTTCTTATGGCAGACCAGATTGGACCTGGTACTAGCACCTCAAAGACAGATCTAGATTCAGACTAACCTAGGTCCAAACCATATCTGATCTATTGACACCTCAAGCTTGATAGCAGTGGACCTAGTTTTTAAAGAATAGAACCTATTATCGATCTAGTTCACTGTATTCAAACATCTAAGATCTAGTCATCATATGATATGATGTGTTGAAAATATGTAAAAATGTACTTATTTCTATGCAAAAAAGGTAAAATAGGTTATATTAGATCAAATCACATTTTTTTTTGATAGATTCTGACCAAGATTTAACCATACCCATCCATGTATAATTTTCTCAATCCGATTTGGATTTGGATTTGGATTTGGATATATAGTATATAAATCTATAATATAGATTAGATTTGGTTCAACTGACAGGAAATCTGACCCATTATCATTTCTAATAACTAATCTCTAAACTTGGTTTATATCAGCAAGGGTTTGTTTAGGTTTAATTCTAAATGTGATGTAAAAAACGGGTCTAATTAAAACATGTTCCATTAAATATGTCAAAATCATATCATAGACGAGCTCAAACCCAACTCTTATTGGATTTTTTTTTTTTTTTTGCAGTTTTTAGACCTGATTTAGGTATGGGTATGCTGAGACCTACTTGAAGGAACCTAGTTACACCCCTCATAAACAATAGAGTTGAAAATACGATGAATATAGGTCAGGTTAAAATAGATCCATTTCCAACTTTTGAAAGGTGAGTTAGGTTTCGGATTTGAATCCAACTTGAGTCATGCAATAAAGCTTAGGATCCAGTCAAAAAATGAGATCATATATTTACTTATCATCCAAGAAAATGGATAAACAAACTGATTTTTTAAGAAAAAAGATATACGACTCAGTTAAAACTGGGGGTGTCAGCGGGCCTAGTTTACCCGGACCCTAACCTTATAGTGTTCGGGTATGGTGATAAATAAAAAGACCCGATTAAGACTTGGGTTAGGACCCAAAGGTTTGATTAATACATGAACCTGGGTATTGTTAGTGAAATTTTATTGATTAAAACCTGCAATTTTCAATGTAAAAATGATAAAAAACTATAGTTTTACTGGGTATTGTTAGGGTTTGGTTCATGTAGTTTTTATTGGGTCCAGGTATAGTTTTTCTTATAGTGGACCCGATACCATACCTGAAAATCTGATCCGAGTTTGATTCCACCCGGTCCGAACCAAACTCGACGGGTTAAACCATAGTTAAAACTGCCACCCACTTTTATCCTTAATAAATAAGACCATAAATGGTGATAAGGGCAATAAATAGCAACTATTTTAACAGTAAAATGAGAATTTCAGACAATGTACCTTCATGTCTTATCCTTCAAAAGATTTCAAACTCGCGTGTGAAACTTGAGTTGTGGTTGGGTCGTACCCGAATCTATGTGATATATATATATATATATACCGATTGTACCAAATAAGAAAAGATATTTGGGCATGTGTCGGTTTGATCAAATCATGGAACCCCCAATTTCACTATTCATCCCGATCATCAAAGTAATAAATAATGATGTGATAATCAATAAAAAAAAGCTAGAGAGAGAGAGAGAGAGAGAGAGAGAGAGAGATCCCACTGTGTTACTTTTTGAAAAAGAAGCAAAACCCATAAACAAACAAAGAGGCACAGCTCCTCTCTTTCTCATCACCTGCCTGCCTGCATAAAAATCCACTTCATCTTCTTATTTTTTAAAACTATCACCCTTTCCTTCCATGGAAAACTAGGGTTTTTCCTCCTTGTCATCTCGTCTATTTTGATTGTGGTACTTAAAAACTAGAGATCTCTCCCACTACCACCCTTCCCCTTTTTGAGGATCCATCCTTTGGTCCATTACCCATCTTCCCAAAGGACGGTTAGAGCTTCTAATTCATTGAATTTTGGGTTTTCCCCACATTGATGTGTGCCCTTTTCATCTTTAACTTTCTGCTCACTCGCGTTTAGTTTATTTGTAATCCCAAATGGCTGTTGAAAACAATGGATTGTGGTTTGATGGTAGGGTTAGAGTTGGGGTTTTATTCATTGATTTGTGAGAAATAGCTAGTGGGTTTTGGTCCTTTTTTTCTCTTGTAGAGGTAATCTTGCTTGTTTTGTGGAAAGGTTCGGGGTTTTAGGCTTTAAGGGCTCCTCAGTCAATGTGATTGGAGAAGGGTTGTGAAAAATTGGGGGCGATGGGGAGTACCAGCTTCTTTCTGATGTGCCTTCTGCACTCTGCGATCGCGACGACCTGCGGGGCGCTGATGATGTTCTACCATAACGAGATTTCTGTGTTCGGCCATGGTCGAGAGACTGCGGTTAAGCTTCTGGGATCCACCCCACATGATCAGTTGCTGATTCAGACCTCGGATTCGTTTGCGGGGATGCTGCTCTTCGTGATCGGGCTGCTTCTCTTGATGGTTTGCTTCGTCAAGGACCGCGAGTTCCAGAGCTTCTTCGCCAAGGGGTGCGTTCTGCTTCACGCGCTTATGGCGATGTGGAGGTTCTACTTCGAGCGTCGGTTGGAGGATTTGGCGGGCGACTGGCCTAGGCAGGTTATAGGGGACTTGATGCTCGGCCTTTCTTGGGTGTTCTTCTTGGTCTATTCATGGAGGGAGAAGTACGATTAGAGCGGATTCGGAGGTACGGAGATCAATCTTTTCTTTTGATGAATTGGATGGATGAACACTCTCTCAACTATTTGCTGATGATTAATGGATTGCAAGAGTTCGTGTTTGAGGAAAACGGTTGTAACCTTTTTCTCGGGTGTTTTGGATTTGTGTTCAGTATGAAATGGGCGTGTGTAAATTACAGGTTTTTGTTCTTGGAGAAATTGTGGATGGTCTTGTTGGAATCATGTAGTGAGCTTCTATTGTCTCCATTACTTGAACATAGTCTTGTAAATTTTCTTCTTAATAAGAATCGAACTTTGTGGATCCTTCATTCAATTCTCAATATTTGTATTCTCTATCCAAATGATCAAAGATTCAACAGACAGAGAGGACATCTACTGATGGAAATATTGGAGATATCTTTTCTTTTATGTATTTTGAAGACGGAAACACAGGTTTCATTTTTTGTGCAACTGAATGTATATATCAGACTGTGTTTGAGCTCACATGCACATTGCAGCACTAGCATATGACCCTTTATGGCCATAGAGCAGAAATCACAGAGTCCATTTTGATTTTCTTGTTCATGTACCAACTAAAATGGCCTAATTTGAAAATAAGACACTTTAATATGTAATCTTCAAGTGCCTATCGGACCCATTGGTAGTGTGTTGGAACAGTTTTTTAGTGAATTTCTTTAGAAAACTTCAATGCCCATTCACTTCATCATTTTGCTTTCTTTCTTCATTCACATCTAAACAATAATATGTCAAATCTACATTGTTTTGCCTCCTCCAAGTCATGAACACGGCGGATATATAATGTCAGACATTAAATTCACATCGAAGACTGTTTCATTTCTTCACTATTATGCTTTAGCACATAGTCTCTTTCTATATTACTTTTTTTATTTTATTTGTAGTTTATTTCCTTGTCAAGCTGGATAAGGCAGCCTCCAACAAGCTACCTAATGAAGGACCAGCAATAGCCACTTAGATGGGGGTTTATTCTTCCAAAGGCACCTAACCTCATCATAATTGATGTTGTTAACTACTAGTGCATTTTTTTACTCAACCATTGATGGTGATGACTTGCCTTATTGTTCCAATTTTTTCAAAAGTAACATTGGAGTAGTGTTTCAAATTATTTCCTTTATTGAGTATCTTCTTCACAGAAGTCGTACTGTTTGTTATCTACTTTTAATATGACATTTTCAAGATAGATAAAAAGAATTTACTATATTTTTTTGCAATCTCTTTTAAAAAGGGATGTACTTGCAAAGAAGAGAAATTAGGTATTATTGTTCAGAATTAAGATAAGCTCTTTCTTTGAAAATTTGTGAAAAGTAGAATGATTGGGTTGGGAATAGGTAGAATTAGTGATGCTCAGAGGATTATTTTGCTTCTTGGAAGAATAAAGAGCTTTTAGAAGCTCTATTGCAGTAAATTTTATTAAGGGTGGTCTTTTTCCCCTTAAGAAATCAACTGTTACATTGGGTAAGAGGTAGCTAACAATGTAATTATGATGCTTCAGTCCTTAGCTAATGTATGCTCCATCATGTCAACGGGAGTCAAAATAGGAGCTGGGGTAGTAGAAAAAGCATCTAACTGCTCCAAGTATTCTGTAAATCTTTAAGGTAGAGAATTCCTGCAGATAAAAGGATGAAAACAGAAAATGAGGGACACTTTCTAGTGCCAAGTGTGATAAATTTGATGAAGATAGTTATGCCAAATTTTCTGACCAATATCTCCTAAGCAAATGGGATATAGATGTATAAAGTGATTCTTCTAAAGTTAGGTAGATGGGAGGAAAAACAAACTTTTAAAATGTTAAAATGTAAACAAAACGATCTTTGGATAATTTGCAATTTGAGTTCATTGGATATGTTCTTGGAGCCCTGCTTGATTATCCCAAAAAAAAAACAGAAGAGAAAAAAAGAAACTGATTAAAAAGGAGCATTTAACTTTTTTGCTTAAATGGGATTTTCTTGTCTCGTCTCTTGTGGGTTTCTGCTTAAGCTTCATACAAAATTAATCTTCAAGGTCATTAACTGGTATATAAAATTTATATAGATTTTATGAATTGTTGTTGATGATAAGAAGTATAAAATGTGCAATCTTATTGATCTGTTCTTTAGTGAACTTGGTATTCCTTTGCATTCTTCAGTTATATTTTCCTGGCCATAGTTGCATTGGTGTTCAATGTACCCTTGTACTAGGTGCTGATACAAAACTCGCTTCAGAAGCCATACATAGGAGTACCAAGTACTAAAGAATCTCGTCTCAAACAAATTTGATAACTCGTTCCAGATGACCTTTGAAACTCGTTTCATATATATTTATTTTTGAAAGTAGTATAAAATTATAATCTTCATTATAGTTTGCAGTGGTGAAGTATTAATATATTATAATACAATAATAACAACAAATGACCTATCACTCTTTAAAATATGATTGTAAAACTAAAAATATTACTCAACAACAAACAACAACAACTACGCTTTCATCCCAAAACAATTGGGGTCGGCGATATGAACCAAAAAAGAAAATCATTCTGGGTCTTCCATATGAATTAAAACTAAAAGTATTACTATTTAATAAAAAAAATTCAGTGAAGCATGAGTCACGAACTTCAAAAGTATGAATATCTTTGCATTCTCATTATTCATAAACATTTATATATAATTGTTTTTAACATGAAACTAAAAATTATTTTATTTCTAAATTCATTTGAGTTTGTTAAGACAGTATTCTTTTGAGAATTGTGCACAATAGAATTAAATGCAAAGAAGTTACTTTAATTACTTTATATGGAGCAAATATCAGATTACTTTCTTATAACTTGTATCAATCTTTTTAGATACTAGTACCAGTATTTTTGGTAAGCTGTATCAAATTGTTTATTAGATACTCGTATCAACAACTTTGTTGAAACTGTACCAGCATGTGTTTCAAATAGGGTCGTACCTAAAACTGTTTAGGCTTCTGCCTACTAGTATTAGTACCTCCTATCATTACCAGTAGCTGTACCCATCTCTGGCAACTATGCTCCTGACCTCGGAAAAGTTACTGTATGAGTTATTGAAATCTGGTCTGAACACCATTTTGTTTCAAGTAAAACATTGAAGCAATGAAGCCTTATGTTTCATCCATATTCAAAATCATCAAGATGGTGCTTGAATGGCTGAATGACATTAGTTGATGATGTAACTACTGTCCAAAATAACAGTCATAGATGCTGTAGGTAGAACCAGTACCAGAGGTGATACGGGAACCATTATATTTATGCCCTTTAGTTGTTGGCTGAATGACATTAGTTGATGATGTAACTACTGTCCGACATAACAGTCATAGATGCTCGAGGTAGAACCAGTGCTAGAGGTGATACGGGAACCATTATATTTATGTCCTTTAGTTGTTGGGATCTTGTAACTTCATAAAAATGATATGATATGAAATCTGATATGGCGAGTCTTTGCTTCTTGAATATCATGTTGAGCATCGATGTCTTATGACTGAGTCGCAAAGAGTTCTTAATGCTATAAGATAGCTGGATTGGTTAGAGTCACACTACTTTAACCAGGGGTCTCAGATTCTATCTCTGGTTTTGCCTATCAAAATCATGTATTAATGGAGCTCACCCTCAAATGACTTTCTGCATGTTCTGAGTCTGCATCCTCTATATTCATTAAGGTTTTGCACTTTCATAGCATTAAACTTTCTTGTTGTAATGATTTCATCTTGCATGATAGGATTCTGTTATTGTCATTATAGTCATTTTTGTGTTTTTGTTTTCAAAGTTTTATTTTCACCTTGTACGAGGGCTTTCCTTAAGTGGTCAGCAAACTGTGTCTATGGAACATTAATAAGTTCATGAAAACAAGGGAAAAGAAAAGTTAGCAGATCTGTAAATTACTTCTTCATTTGCAAATTTTATTGGAAAATGAGAAGAAAAAAGTCAGGGCAAGGGCATGGTGGGAAGGGGGAAAGGTTGATTTCCTTTTTCCCGTTTATTTATTTATTTATTTTGTAAGCAAGCTTGAGGATGATCCTGCAGGAACTGAACCCAAGACCCGTTGGTTATTACTGTGATCTAACCATCCAGCTATCTCATTCTACCTGTACTTAGTTTCTATTTTTCCAATGTTTTGAATGGCTGCATGCCAATTTGATGTTGAACCAGACTAGCTGAAAAAGCTTCAGGAGACCAGCTACTAATATTGCTGGCGGGGATCCCTCATCACCATCTTTTTAAAGGCCTGGGAAACAAGCTGAGCAGCTCGTGGTTCAGCTCGCCATGAACTCGTTCGTGTGCAGTTCATGTAGCTGATGAGCTGAGCCATGAGCAGCTCGGTAACAAAAAAACGAGTCGAGCACGTACAAGGGGTGCTCGACTTGGTTTAGCTTGTGTAAGCTCGTATGGATAGAAAATATAGAATAAGTGTAATTTTTATCATACAAACGGTTTTGTACAGCTGGTTAATCAGTAAGCCATGTGGCAGACAGGTTTCAGGTTCAAATCGCATCTTTCACAATGTTAATTTATGTAATTTTTTTACACGGGCCAGCTTGTGGCTTGGCTTGGCTTGGCTCAGCCGACTCAAGCTCGGCTCGTCTACCTAGGAGCACAAGCCGAGCTCAAGCTGACTTAAGTGTTTAAGGAGACGAGCTTGAACAGGCTCGGCTTGTTCAGTTTGTTTACCAGCCCTAGGCTTGAATTGAACTCTATGTACACGAGAGAGAGAGAGAGAGAGAGAGAGAGAGAGAGAGAGAGAGAGAGAGAGAGAGAGATTTCTTTACATACCCAAAATACTGCTACTAAACATGCCATGCTCTTTAAACTATGGTTCCCATGCCGTCTAACAACATGGTATTTGGACTGTCGTGGTTTGTAAGATTTTGGTTAACTTGTGCACATCCACCAGTTCATTCCAGATGCCTCATAGGCCACACGCATACAGCCATTGAAAATTCAAGAGTAATTTCTTGGTAGTTAGGAAATATTCATAGTTTTGATTTATTTGAATATCTACTGTACGTTTAGATTCACATCGTTAGTATCTGAACTGTGCTCTTATTACACGATCATCAAGAAAAACCAAGGAACTCAAACTAGACTCTTTTTCTTGTTTTTCCTTTGGGGTGAAAATAAATGAAATTTGATTGAAATTACAGAGGGAAGATAAGATCTTTGCAGTGACAAGAAATCAACACAACAAAGTAAGAGTTAACTACAATCAAAATCAATCCACTGTGGTGCTTGCCCAGCCAACCATGACTTCATCTGGCCATTCTACCTTCTCTCTCTTTGGGAGTGAGTTTGGATGACTCAGGTTGGAGGTGTTTGTCTTGAAAGTGCTTGTTGCTTTTCTTCTTTGCACTGAAAGATACAGCACCAACTTAAAACTACTGCTGAAATGTGCTAAGAAAAGCTTGTGTCAATTTCATCAGGTGTATCATCCATTGAACTCATCAGACCCATTTAAAATAGTATTGACCTATTGATTGCCTCATCTAATTTGAAACTCTAGCAATTTCAATCGGTTTATCTTTCCTTTTCTGCTATTCTGATTTTGGGTGCCACACAGGCAATTGCTCAGTTGCCACTTTTATGATTAGATCAGAGGAAAAGCCTTTTACAGAGTTGGTAATTAGTACTGCAACTTTTATTCTCATCAAAATATTGACATGAAAAGCAGGGGCGGCGAATAATTTATTTTGTATATGATACTCAGTGAAGTCTTATTATGTGGTCTTTCAAATTCCACACAGGTATGTGTCAACTTATAAGTAGATGCCGGTTGTTATATTGTTTCTTCAATGTCCTTTTACTTGGTGGACAGACTGATACTGGTCATTCTTCATTCCCTTGACATACAAGATTTTCCTCTGGCTGGGACCCAAAAATTCTCGGATGAAAGCCTAAAATATTTTACAGTTTGGCAGAAAGTCCTAGGATATACCAGTTATCACTGTGCAGCATCTTTTGAATGCTCGAGGAAAATCTGGAGATGACTTTTAGCATTTGAATTCCTTTTTTATCGATCTCTGTCAACGGCCTTTTTTCGGGCTTTGTCACCAAAATATATTTCGAAAAGCTTGTTTCTGAATTACTTTGCTTTTCAATAACATTTGCTGTAAACCCCCTCCGGCGAAGTCATCGGAGGGGATAAACATTGAAAAAAAAGAGGGAAAGGCGGTTCTCCAAAAATCGAGGAACCCCTTTCCCCGATCTGCGATGAGCGAGGGAAAGGATAAACCTCACCCCCACGATATGTGTGTGTGTGTGTGGGGGGGGGGGGGGGGGGTAAGGGTTATCCTCACCTCACCGTGAGGGCTATAAGTAGCCCTCACGATGCGCCCTCCCCCGCATTCGAGCAGGAAGAGAGAGAGAGCGCAGAGAGAGAAAAAGAGTGAGAGGGAGATTGAGCAGGAGAGAGAGAGAGAGTTGCACAGGCGGTTACTGGAATTCGGCGCCAGCAGCAGGTGAGTCCTCCCCCATTCTCTTATTCTTCATTTCGTTTTCGTCAGGGCAAAGGTGGTCGGCAGCCATGGCTGCTAGCGAGCACCTGTAAAAAAAAAATATAAATCAGAGAGGTAGCGAGAGGGAGAGAGAGAGAGAGAGAGAGAGGGAGTGAGAAGGATTGGCCGGCAGACCGACGCCGGTGCCGATCCCCTGTCACAAGGGGGAGTCGGCCGATGTCGGCCCGGACCCGGTGGATACAGAGCAGAGGCTAGCCGGTGGTTGATGCCCCTCTATGTGAATGAAAGGGGCTTTGCCCCTTTCGACCCATTTATTGAGACTGGGCTCTGTCTGAGTGTGACCTAGACCGAACCGGGTCGGTCTGGGTCACGCCCAGACCGAGGAAGGTTAAAAGAAAAAAAAGGAACCGATTCTGGTCGAACCGGTTTATGGAGGTCGGTTCAGACCGAACCAGTTTGAACCAAATCGGGTCTGACTAAATCGGTTCAGTTTGATTGGATCAGAGTTCTTGGTTCAGATCCAACTTGATTCTAAACCTGACCCGTTCTGGATTCGATTAAATTAGTCTTGGGTTTGGATCAAGTTAGATTGTCCTGGATTCAGTTAGACTATCCTTGATTCAGTCAGACATGTCTGGATTCAGTGAGACTGTCCTGTATCTAGTAAGACTGTTATGGATCTAATCAGACAGGTTCAGATCCAGTCATACAAGTCTGGATCCAGCCTTACAGTCTTGGATTCGGGTGAGCAACAGATCTGGACTCAAATGATCGATCCTGGATCCAGATCATAGATGAATCAGGATCAGGAAAATTCTAGAACGATCCAAATCCAAAATGACCTAAATATCCTTTGGGATATCTGAGATCCATTTTGGTAAAATGGGCATATCTTTGCACCCCAAACTCGGAATCAAGTGAGGTTTGGGGCTTTGGACTCGTATCGTAGAAAGGAATCTACTAGTCCATGAAATTCAGTCAAATTAGTGACGTAAAAATTGAGGGTTCATGAATAAGTTGAAAAGGGTATTTTGGTAATTTAATAATAATGTGTGAAGTTTTATGCATTAATATGAAAATATTGTGTAACCAGATCATACTATTAGAGCTTCGTGAAGCTCGATTTGAGAGAAAGCATAGGATTCACCTTCAAGGTAAGGGATATTATAAGTAATTTTAGAAGTGAATAAACATTTTACGTTGCATGTTATTGTGATTTTGTGTATTAATATGAGTAGCATGATAGCTTTCGAGTGATACCATTGTTATCGTCGCGAAATTTTTCCCTCGTCTTCCCTTCCTTGCGGAAGAGAAAAAGAGGAAACGCTTTCGCGCTTCAAACTTGACCGGATTTTGGAAATTGTTTTGAAATACTCGTCTCCGTTTTGAAAATTGCAGGAAAATCCATGGGATGGGGCTCGACCTGTCGGTACGAGGTTCGACCGTTCCTGCCGCCTTTAATAGGGGTAATCGAACCAAGGACCAAAACTATGCTTGACTTAGTTAAATTATCGAAGTTATGTTCTATCCTAAATGCACAGAGAATTCAGGCATGTGCTATGAGATTTTGGAAAATGCCAGTTGGAAAACATGATGTATGCTTAGAAAAACATTTGGAGTTGGAAAGAATCTCTCAGGAAAAAGGTCAATTTCTCAGGAAACTCAGATAAAAAAAGGGTTTTTTGAAAACATGAGAAAACTTATAAAGATGTGGAAAAAATCAGAAATAGTTGAAAATCTTGGGAAAATGGAAGTGATTCTTGAGAAAAGATGAACCTTTTGAAAAGGGAAACACTTCTTAGGAAAACTTGGACTTTGAGAGTTTTCTTAGGAAAATGATGGAAAATTTATAGGAAAACTCATTGGAGAAGGAAATTCAAAACGTGGGGAATCGAAATCTTGGGAATTTTACCTTTTGAAATACTTGGGAATCGATTTTGGATCTTGAAGAAAGATTGGGGAACTCTTTTGAATCTCTTAAGAAAATATCATTTTCCTGGGGAAACTGTGGAAAACTTGTCTTTGGAAAACCGATTTTGAAAAATCCTTAGAGTTTCTTGAGAAATCGATTTCTTGAGAATAAAATTTTCTTAAGAAAATCATAAGAAAACCAATGATTTCATGATGCAAATGATATGAATGAAAGAATGCACTTTGAAAGGTTTTCTAGGGAAATTTGTTGGAAAAATGTGTATTAAGTCAAAGTAAATCCTTCACATATTCTGACTGTGGCCATGAATATGTTCCGAGTTTAATTGATTTAATGCACAAGATTTTGAAAACATTGGAAATATGATATGCATTTTCAAGATAGCCTAAGAGTGTAGGCTCAATGTGACTAGTAGAAAGATGATGGATCTGGGTCTCGTCCATATTCCGACTAGGGCCTTAAATATGGATTCCACCGAGTTCATCAACTCCCTAAGAGTTGGTGCACGTGCCATTCGTGAACATCCATAGTGCTTTTGAAATAAAATGCATGAATCATATAAGCAGGATATTGCATAAATTCAAACTATATGATATGCATCCTAGTCTAAGCAGGAAATTAACTCTCTTATTCCAAAATTTACATTATTACATCACTAAATAAAGGAAATAAAAGAAATTTGCAGACTTCAGCTCCTTCTTTTAAATGTCCCTGCCAAACTTGAAATAAGGTTAGCTCAAATATGTGGGTTTTTTCAAGATTTTCCAATAATATTATGAAATTATTGGATTTAATTGGATATAAACCCTATGATCATGCTTCCTTGATATTTGAAATGATGTAAATGCAGGGAATTTAGTGGAAAACAGTTTGAAATTCGGAATTGGGGTCAAAATGACCAAAATACCCCTAAAATTAAAGTTACACCTTTAAAATCAGGGTTTTTTGAAGGAAAACTTAGTAAAATTGGGATTTCGAAATTCAAATTGAATTCAATGATGATGAAATGCAGTATGACATGCTGATAAATACATTAGGACTGTAAAATCAGAATTTGGCATTTTGCAATTTACTCAAAATAACGAATTTCGCTTGTTTTGCACTTGGATCCGGGTCCTGCGGGACCCTGTTTTGGTATTGTGGCTAATCCGAACCTCAAATGGATTCCAAATTGCACCAAATTCGGTATGAAGCATCTACTTACTATGATAAACAGCCTAGAATGTTAAAAATCACGAAATGATATGATTTAAATGCTAAAATTTAAAGGAAGTCCTAAAATGATGGATTTTGCCTATGGATCCGAACCAAATGCACTGCTTAACATGATAATGCAAGATTTACACCATGAAAACTTCTGATATTTTGCAGACTTCTAAAAGACCCGAAATGAAACATTTTTGGTTTTTACAGCCTCGGGATTTGAGCCATGGTGAGTTCAGAAACAGAGATTTAGTTCTGACAGAGGTAAAAATCACCCTAATCAGATGTAAAATGCCAAAAAAATATAAAACAGCCATGGAAATTTATGAAATTAATCAGAGCTACTCATGACACCTACATGAACAACTTTTGTGTTTATGCCTTTGGCATTTGATCAACAGAAACACAGATAAAAATATAACTATTTCTGCCTAAATCAACAGAACAGACAAATGTAGCAAAACAGGGGACTGACAAGAAAAATCCGAAGCAGGGGTCAACACTGTTCTAAAAATTACAGGCTTTCAGATACAAACAGAGGACACCTCGGACATAACTTTCACTTTTTACAGTTTTGGATTTGGAGCAACACAAAAAGAGAAACCATAGCCCTAAGTCGATCCAAGATTTCAGAGGCCCAAATTAGGCTCTGACACATGTCCCGAACTCTCGGATTTTTGTCAGACATAAACAAAAATCAGAAAAATCTGAAAAAATCATATTAAAAACTGGACATTCTCCCAATTTCAGAACATCTTTCGGATCGAAAATCGGATCTCCCATGAGGGATATCTCGATTTTACAAGTCGGCAAATGATTTTCAAAACGTATCCCGGGTAACAAAACCCGACTTGCCATTTTGAATATTTACCGCAGTAAACAAATTCAAATGGCTCCGAATTTTTGGCAAAATTTTAGGGACACCTAAGTGCGCATTCCGTGATTGTTTTGGGATTTTTAATAAAAAACAAATGCATGAAATGACGTGTGGACTGACTGACAAAAACAGAGACCTACTGAAAATAAGCAGAATTGAAATAAAGGCTAAATTAATCCTAATTAATTCATGAAATATGCTAAATGAATGAAATAAAATGCAAATTAAACCTAGCTAACTATATGAATGTTAAAAATCATCAAGGAAGCATAATTAAACGTTTTATATATGTCGTTTTATGAGAATAGCTCAATCCATCTCTCGGATGAGCTCTTTCTTCAAACGACTCCCGAATCGGATTATGGAATTACATCAAAGGGAAAAGAAGTGCACCTTGCTTCGTTACGCAGCGTAGGAGCTTTTGAAAGGGGCAGCTACCACGAGCTTCCTTCGTCCTTCGCTCCAAGCTTCGGATGGTCCACCAAAATCGAGCTCTGTTGGAATCGGATTGGCCACGGCACGAACTTTACTCCACCTTCTTCAATGCGCCAAAGGGGGCACGATTTCCAAGGTTCAAAATCAGATGTTAGGAAGGCTAGGTCGGATTTTCCAAGTTCACAAGAGCTAAAAAAAATGATCTCCTTCAGGCTGGGCGTGAACCCTTGTTTTTATAAATTTTCTGAAAAATTTTTGAAATTCAAACAGGATCGATCTGAGCCCTCCATGTGGCGCCATCTCAGGGGGTGCCATCTGAAGGGTTTGAAATTCGAATTTGTCTTTTGCAGGGTGCCCTCAGATGGCGCCACCTCAAAAGGTGTTTTAATTTTTGAGAAAAATAAAAAAAAAAATGGAAATTTTGTGGGTGAGACACCTCAGCAGGGGGAATTTGGAATTTTTCAAAAGTTTGCTTGATTCTCTCTGCGGGGAACTCCCAGAAGGCGCCACCTCAGAGGGTGCTCTCTTGGAGTTTGAATTTCAAATTCACTTTTTGTAGGGAGTCCTCAGGTGGCGCCACCTCATGGTGGGCTACCTTTATTAAAAATAAAATAAAAATGAAAATGGAGCCAAGTGGAGTCCTGGAATGGTGCCACCTCAAAGGGTGTTTGACACATGTCAGAAGGACAGAGCAGTGGGCTCAGAAGGCGCCACCTCAGAGGAATTTGAATTTTGCTTTTTCTGGTGAAAGGAGATCTGGACATGTGGCAGTCCAGGATGGTTCCAAGTGTCAGCCTGCTGGAGGAGGTTCTTCAGATGGCGCCACCTCAGGGGGAAGTTTGAAATTCAAATGGAGGTTGGCCCTGGAGGATGGACATGTGGCGCCACCTCAGGGTGGCTCCTACAATGCCATGTGGCAAGAGGGAGGAAAATGAGGGAAAGGACATGTGTCTCTCTCATAGGCCATCTGGGAAATCAGAGCTCCGGATTTTCGCCACCTAGTGCTTTGTTTGAATTTTAAATGGTTTGCTTTTTCTGAAGAAGGCCAGGAGTGACATGTGTCTCCTACTTTTCTGAAAGAGGTAGGGAGAAGACATGTGTCCTCTACTTTTTCTGAAAGAAGCAGAGAATGACACGTGGCAGAGGGGAGAGAAGGAGGGTCAGGCCATGTGGCGCCATCTCAGACAACCTGGAAAAGGTAGAAGTTCAGGATTTGCGCCACCTATGAGGAGATTTGAACTTTTGAATTCTAGTTTTTCTGAAGAAAACAGGAAATGACACATGGCACTTGCTTTTTCTGAGGAAATGAGAGCTTGCCATGTGTCCTCTGCAGGAGACACTCCAGATGGCGCCACCTCAGAGGAGACAAGCCTACCTTTTCTGTAGGAATTTAGGAGTGACACATGTCTCCTACTTTTCTGAGAAAAGTAGGAAGAGACATGTGTCAGGCTACTTTTCTAGAAGGAGGGAGAGGTTGACACGTGTCCTCTGCAGGAGACACAATTCAAGTGGCGCCACCTCAGAGGAGACAAACTCCACTTTTTCTAGACAGGACAACCTATGACACTTGGCATCTCCTGGTAATCTTGGGAATGACACATGGCGCAGGATGGATAGGGTGACACATGGCAGACATGTGGCGGCTTCTTAAGGTAGCCCCACACTGACACTTGGCAGAAGAGGGAGGGTGACATGTGGCGGCTTCTGAAAGTAGCCCCACACTGACACTTGGCGTGGAAATGGGAGGAGAGAGAAAAGACAAGTGGCACCAATCCAGGGGACAAGGCTCCTATTTTTTGGGTTTTTCAAAATTCAAATTTTCAAAAGGAAAGCTTGTGTGACACCACCTCAGTGTGGGTCCCACATTGCTTCTTTATTGAAATAAGGATAAAACCACAACTTCTTTTTGGAATTTTCATAAAATCTGGACTAATGGGCAAAACAGGAATTTTGGAAAGAGTTGGCCCTTGTAGGGCGATTTTGTAAAAGAAAGATATTTGAAATTGTCAAAAAGGGCAAAATCTGAGGTGAAGTGACTCAAATCCATATTGAAAACTATCCAGATGGTTTTCCTGAGGAAATATTTTGAAATTCAGAGTCCTGGGGGTAAAATGGGAAAAATTGATAATTTTGAATGACCCAGTTTTGAAATCAATTTTGAAAAGAGTTGAAATTCTAATTTGGATTGAAAATTTTGAAATCAAGAGTTCTGGACCTCGAAATGACATGCTTTGCAATGCAGTGATTTGAAATGCTCGTGCAATGATATGCAATGTCATGTCTTATGAAATGCAATCTTGAATCAAGACTTGGAGATGTCTGTCTCCTGTCAGGAATAAAATTTTGAACATCTGAGTTAAAATTAGAGAAATTTTGAGAGTTGCAGATGAAATTTGGACTTTTGCAAGGTCCGGCTCAGAAAATGACCATTTTGCCCTCCAGCGATTTCAGAGGCTGGATGTTGATGCTTGGTGGAGATGTAGGGGAGGTGAGTGAAAATTTGGGGTGTTTACAACCATGACATGCATAAAAATTACCATGCTTGACATTATGAGTTGATTTTATACATGTGGTTGTGATATCCATGTTAGTTGTGGCGTGTCTCGCATGATTGAAAGAGATTGTATTTGTGATTGTTTGTCTAAATGTTCATTAATATCATGCATTGTGATGAGAGTATGTTAGATTGAAGTCCATGTAGTCTATTCATGTTGTATGAATAGATGTGTTAAGATCAGCATGCATAACTCTTTAAATCCCGGAAGTGGCGACCTGTGACAAGGGCCACCTGGTTCACGGCCAGAGTGCAGCCACCACGAAGAGTAGGCCATCGGTTATTTAACGATATAGAGACTCTACATCTTTGCATGCTTAGTGAGAGATGTGTGAGTCCTAAATTCATTATGAGATTTAAGAATGAGATTCGTTGTGAAGATTTCACAACATCACTCGTGAGAGAACGAGTGTATGACGAGTTTAAGAATATTGTTCAATGGATTGAACTTAGTTATGACTTAGGATTTCACTCACACCAGGTTGGGACTCTGGAGGACTAGGGATGGTTGATAACCATCATGGTTAGGATGTAGCATGAATCATACCGAGATTGAGAGCTTGATCTCCCGGCTAGCTATCGGTGGAGTCCCCGTGGTGATTCAATGCAGTGCCTAGTGGTCCACAGACTACTGAGAGTGTATAGTTCATTGTCTGGCCAACATGTAGAATTAGAGTGTTCTACGGAGTTGCTATGCCCATAGACAGTTATGACCGGTATAGCCGACCTAGTGATAGTTATTTTGAGAGAGTGTTGAGAGAGTGAATGGGGGTAATTGAAATATACCAACTTGTGTGGTATAGCGAAAATTAAACTAAGACTAGGGGCTTAGAGCCTACTACAATTGTAAGTTCAAATGTTTATTTGCTTATAATTATTTCTTACTAGGTTGTAGACTCACCTCCAATGTTTAATTACAACTGTAGGTTTCAGGCATATTAACAAAAACTGAACGTGAGCAGTTTCTTCGTCATCAGCAGAGTACTTGGTAGATTTCATTTTCTTGTCATTGAATAAAGATGTAATTGCTTTTCTTTTGTTATGAATGATGAACATTGTGAGAAAAAAGTTGATTATGAAAATAAAAAGTTTTTTTTTTTAGCCACATTTTCTCTGTGTGAACTTTGAACATTTTCTCTTTGGAAAGTAATACCAACCGAACTCAAACTCTCGAGGTCCCAGATCGAGGTGTTACAAAGTGGTATCAAAGCCATGTTCACTCAAAGAAGTTCATCATTCATAACAAATTCAATGATATAGAATATGATATAAGTCTCTGCTTGATAAGAACACGTTGGTAATTAGGTTGTTTTGTGATTAGGAGATGGCTAGTGAGTGCAACAATCACGAAGACCATAGAGCACAAGATCCTTCGAAGTCACCTGTCGTAGAAAGAGATGAGTTTATCGCTGCAATGACGATGACAACTGGAGTCATGATAAGCGTGACTTAAATAGTTAGAGATCTTATACCATGACCCCCACTGTTTTGCATCATAGCTAGAGAAAGAGATATATACCGGCATAACTACATCGACACTACTTACAGACAATAGTTGCAACCCTACGAATGAGAGATTTACTAGTTCTACCGTCAGAGAGCTCGATCAATACGAGACCGGATGATAAGGGATTGGGCAATAGCTCGAGGAGGAGTCGCAAGGAGAGCATCCCCTATCACAAATTTTGTGTCTCGGAGATGGACTCATATGACTAGTGCAAAGGGACAACATATGTCCCGAGCTTTCTAGGTGACTGCCATGAGTGCAGTCAGTCGAAGAGTTTTAAATCAGACTGAGGAGTTTCTTGCTGAAGAAACTAGGAGCGAAATAATTTAGGTCGTAGATACAGTATGACTTGTTGTATAAGTGAATAGAAGCAGCCCAGGACTAGTTTAGGCACCAACAACATCAAAAAATTCATGGGAAGAATACAAAGATGAAAATCCCACTGTTGATCCTGCCTCACCTACCTACCCTCTTACTTAATTCTTATATAATATGGGTATACTCCCTATGCCTGAGGATCCCACAATTGATCCTACTTTACTCTTATACGACTTGGATGCTCCTCCTATGACCCACCCTTAGCAGACGCGAATTAGTTTAAGGAGAGAACCAAGCTGTGGATTAATCAAAGAGTAACATGACGATGTATTTAAGAATACTTAGCTTTATTTAGTTTAGTCGATTATTCTTTGTTTTGCTTTGTTTTCTTCTTGTTTGCTTAGTAATATTTCATTTATGTATACTCAGGTGATTAATAAAATAAAATAAGATATTTTGAGTAAATGAGTATCGTAATTGCTAACATGTGATAGAATTTTATACGAATATAAATGAATCAAATAATGATAAGCCTATTACATGATAATTTTTAATGTAGCACATGGGTTGTTTGACTCTATAGTTACACATAGTTTCACTACCTCAACTTTTGGGAAATAATTGCATGTTGCAACTTCTCGATTGAGTGTTTCTTACTTAATAGAGACACCTATATGAGCGACCACCATAGTGGATACAGTGTATTCTAACTGTGTAGTGGAAATAAAAAATTGTGAGTTACCTATGAACTTATTGCAACTCGACTTCAAATATATAGACGTTATTCTGAGCATTGATTGGTTGTTTGACCATCATGCCACTATCGATTGCAGAAGAAAGAGTGTTAGTTTTCAAATACCCCATACCTCCACTTTCACATATCAGGGTATTAGAAAGTTATCTAAGCCGGTTATCATATCATACTTAAAGGCCAACAAATATATTTAAGAGGAATGTATCGGATTTCTGGCCTACATGAAGACTGAGGGAAGCGAAGACCTTTCTATCTCGGATGTGAACATAGTACGAGAATATGCGGATGTGTTTTCGGAAGATCTACAAGCCTTCCTCCTGATCGAGAAACTGCGTTCCAAATTGATCTTGTTCCAGGAACGACTTCCATCTCGAAAGCTCCTTATTGGATGTGACCAATAGAACTTGAGGAGCTCAAGGAGCAACTGAAAGAATTATTAGAGAAAAGATTTATTCGACCTTCAGTATCTTCATGGGGTGCTCCAATTCTATTTGTGAAAAAGAAGGATGGATCACTATGTATGTGTATTGATTATCGGCAACTAAACACAGTGACTGTCAAGAATAAATATTCGTTGTCATGTATTGATGATTTGTTCGACCAGATGCAAGGTGTTGCATGTTTCTCGAAGTTGAATCTAAGGTCGAGTTATCATTAACTGAGAATTAAGAAATAAAATGTGTCTAAGACAACATTTAGATCAAGGCACGACCATTATGAATTCTTGGTCATGTCTTTTAGTCTAACAAACGTCCCAGTTGCCTTCATGGATATGATAAATAAGGTATTTAGACTCTATTTGGATAAGTTCGTGGTGGTATTTGTCGATGACATCCTCATATATTCCACCACGAGGGAGCAATATGAAGAATATCTCAAGATAGTTCTCCAAACACTAAGAGAACACCAACTATATGCCAAATTCTCTAAGTGTGTTTTTTGGTTGGAACAAGTGTCCTTTCTTGGACATATTGTTTCTAAAGATGAAATTATGTTAGACCCTGCGAAGATTGAAGCAGTCACCAATTGATCCAGACCCAAGAATCCTATCGAGATTTGTAGTTTCTTGGGATTTGCTGGGTACTACCGACATTTTGTAGAAGGGTTTTATTTGTTGGCGGCTCCAATGACAAAGCTCACTAAGAAAAACATAAGTTCGAGTGGAATGACAAGTGTAAGCAGAGTTTTCAGGAGACAAAAAAAGTGTTTGACCATTGCTTTAGTATTGGTCTTACCTTCTAGATCTAGAGGTTTCACTATTTACAGTGATGCCTCTCATAAGGGATTGAGTTGTGTTTTTATGCAACATGGTAAGGTGATAGCTTATGCATCTCGCCAACTCAAAACACATGAAGTCAATTATCCGCCGCATGACTTGGAGCTTGCAATTGTCGTATTCGCCCTTAAGATATGGAGACACTACCTCTATGGCGAGCAATTTAAGGTCTTTACCAACCATTAAAGCCTTAAGTATTTGTTTTCGCAGAGAGATTTGAACTTGAGGCAAAGGAGATGGTTGAAATTTCTAAAAGATTATGGTTTCGAGTTGAAATATCATCCAGGAAAGGTGAATGTAGTCGTTGACACCCTTAGCAGAAAGGCAGGAGCACTGGCTAGACTAGCAGATTGGGAGTTATTTTTTTCGATGGCTCATCAAAAGGCAAAAACTCAATGCTTACCAGGTCAGTTGCTATTCGTGCAAACCACCATAAGATCAGAATTATGGGAGCAAATTAGGAAAAAATAATCATTGAACCCAGAATTGGCCCAAATAAGAAAGAAAATTCCAAAAAATGAAGAGTCAGAATTCAAAGTTGATGATCAAGGACTTCTTAGATTTCGATAGAGAGTGTGCAGTCCTAAAGACGACCAACTTAGAAATCAATTATTGGAGAATGCATACCACTCTAGATATGACATCCATCCTGGCAGCACCAAAATGTATCGAGATTTGAAAGATACATTTTGGTGGAGCGGTACGAAGAAAGACATTGCTGAATTTTTAAGCAAGTGTCTAGTGTGCCAGCAAGTGAAGATTGAGCACCGACAACCCGGTGGATTACTGCAACCACTCCCTATACCTGAATGAAAATGGGCAGATATCACGATGGACTTTGTCTCAGGACTTCTAAAAACCAAGAATGAGATAGACTCAGTATGGATGATTGTAGATAGGCTAACTAAGTCAGCTCACTTTTTGGCCTGTAAGACAACTCACTCTTGTGACCAATTGGCTCATTTATTCATCAAAGATATCGTCAGACTCCATAGAGTACCAGATTCGATTATTTCGGATAGAGACTCGAAGTTCATATCGCGATTCTGACAAAGTTTTTAAGAAGCTATGAGGATGCAGTTAAATAAGCATAATCTTTCACCCTCAGTCAGATGGACAGTCAGAGAGAACAATTCAGACCCTGGAGGACATGTTCCGGGCATGTAGTTTGGCGTATAGCGACTCGTGGAATGATATTCTACCATTGATGAAGTTTGTCTACAACAACAACTTTCAAGCAAGTATAGGCATGGCTCCATTTGAGGCACTGTACGGTCGACGATATCGAACTTCCTTGTGTTGGGATGAGGTCGAAGAAAAAAGATTATTAGGGCCCGAGATGGTGCAGCGGATGACAGACCATGTGAGATTCATCCGAGAGCGTCTTCTCACAATGCAAAGTTGACAAAAGAGTTATGCCGACCAAAGACAATGCGAGTTAGAATTTGAGCAAAGTGAACATGTATTTTTTAAGATATCTCCTTTTAAGGGAGTGATGCGTTTTGGCCGAAGGGAAAAGTTGAATCCTAGATATATTGCACCCTTTGAGATACTCACGAGAATTGGTCAAACGACATACCGTTTAGTCTTACCTTCCTCCTTGTCCCGAATTCATATTGTGTTTCATGTTTCCATGTTGTGGAAGTATGTGCCAGATTCTTCCCATATATTGGATACAATTGAGTTTGTATTGGATATACAAGATGACTTAAGCATGAGAGAAAAACCTATAGAGATTTTGGATGCAAAGGTACAAAAAATGAGAAATAAAGAGATACATCTGGTATTGGTTAGATGGAGTCATCACAACAATAAGGAAGCTACTTGGGAACATGAATTTGACATTCCTGAGCAATTCTCACAATTGTTTCCAGGTAAGATTCAAGACAAATCTTCTTTTAAAGGGAGTAGAATTGTAAACCCCCTCCGGTGAAGTCGCTAGAGAGGATAAACATTGAAAAAAAAGAGGGAAAGACAGTTTCTCAAAAATCGGGAAACCCCTTTCCCTAATCTGCGATGAGCAGGAGAGAGGATAAACCTCACCCCCCACGATCGATAGGGTGGAGGGGGGGGGGGTGAGGGTTATCCTCACCCCACCGTGAGGGCTATAAGTAGCCCTCATGGTGCGCCCTCCCCCGCATTCGAGCAGGAAGAGAGCGCAGAGAGAGAGAGAGAGAGAGTTGCAGGGGTGGTTACCAGAATCTAGCGTCGACAGCAGGTGAGTCCTCCCCCATTCTCTTCTTCTTCATTTCGTTTTCGTCAGGGCAAATGTGGTCGGCAGCCATGGTTGCCGGCGAGCACCTATCAAAAAAAATATAAATCAGAGAGGTAGCGAGAGAGAGAGAGAGAGAGAGAGAGAGAAGGGGCGGCTGGCAGATCGACACTGGTGTCGATCCCCTGTCGCAGGGGGGAGTTGGTCGGTGTTGGCCCGGACCTGGTGGATACATAGTAGGGGCTGACTGGTGGTCGATGCCCTTCTCTGTGAATGAAAGGGGTTTTGCCCCTTTCGACCCATTTATTGAGACCGGGCTCAGTCTGGGTGTGACCCAGGCTGAACTGGGTTGGTCTGGGTCACGCTCAGACCGACGAAGGTTAAAAGAAAAAAAAAATAGGAATTTGTTCTGGTCGAACCGATTTATGGAGGTCGGTTCAAACCGAACGGGTTTATAGAGGTCGGTTCAAACCGAACCGGTTTGAACCAAATCGGGTCTGACTGAATCAGTTCAGTTTGATTGCATCATGGTTCTTGGTTCAAATCCAACTTGATCTGAATCTGACCCATTCTAGATTCGATTGGATCAGTCTTGGGTCTGGATCCAGTTAGATTGTCCTGGATCCAGTCAGACTACCCTGGATCCAGTCAGACAGGTTCAGATCCAGTCAAACAGGTCTAGATCCAGCCTGACAGTCTTGGATCTGGGTGAACAATAGATCTGGACCTAGATGATGGATCCTGGATCCAGATCATAGATGGATATGGATCAGGAAAATTCTAGAACGGTTCAAATCCGAAATTACCTAAATATTCTATGAGATACCCGAGATCCATTTTGGTAAAATAGACATATCTTTGCACCCCAAACTCAGAATCAAGTGAGGTTTGGGGTGTTGGACTCGTATCGTAAAAAGGAATCTACTAGTTCATGAAATTCAGTCAAATTAGTGATACAAAAATTGAGGGTTCATGAATAAATTTAAGAAAGAGTATTTTGGTAATTTAGTAATAATATATGAAGTTTTGTGCATTAATATGAGAATATTGTGTAACCAGATCATACTATTAAAGCTTTGTGAGACTCGATTTGAAGGAAAACATATGATTCACCTTCAAGGTATGGGATATTATAAGTAATTTTAGAAGTGAATAAATATTTTACGTTGCATGTTATTGTGATTTTGTGTATTAATATGAGTAGCATGATAGCTTTCGAGTGATACCATGACATAAATGAAAATGACCATGCTTGATATTATGAGTTGATTTTATACATGTGGTTGTGATATCCATGTTAGTTGTGGCATGTCCTGCATGACTGAAATAGTCCAGCCCGAAGCAGGTTATATGTCCCCCCCCCCCAAAGATGATCGTTTCGGGGGTCCCAATCAGTGCCATGTATGTAAGCACGTGTGGCTCGTATCTCCATGTTTGTCAGCATCATAGTTGCAAAGACTTAAATACCCTTTATCGCCATTCTCGTCATGGAATGAACAAAAATGCCCTCCATCTAGAAAAGTGAAACGCTAATTCAAGAAAAGGATAAAACTGCTCTCCATCTAGAAAAGTGAAACGACAGTTCAAGAAAAGGACAAAATTTGCAGCAATTTGAACAGGGAGGTTGATCTTAAGGATTTAAACAGTCTAAACATTCCATTTTCGCCCTAAGCAGCAAAGTCTACTGGAGCACCATTTGCCATCGTCTGCTGCCACCGGAGCATCCTTTGCTTTCTTCTGTTGTCGTAGGAGCATCCTTTTCCTTCTTTTGCTGCCGCTAGAGCATCCTTTGTCGTCGTCTGCGCAGTGGAAGTATCGTTGCCACCATCGACTGCGTCTGCCTTCTGGGTGTTTCTCCTCCACTGTTGGATTACCAAAATCCTTTTCCTTTTATTACTGCTGCCAAAGCATCCTTTGCCATCATTTGCGCAGTGGCAGCATCGTTGCCACCATCAGCTGTGTCTACCTTCTGGGTGTTTCTCCTCCACTATCGAATTCCCAAAACTCCTATCGTTTTAGTGAGTTTTGTGTAAGGTTTCGTTATATAAACGAATCAATTTGTAAATCTGAATGCTAAATCTTACAACTGGGTGGTCGTCTTTATGTTAAATAACACCTATTATCATTCAGAAACAAATCGATTTGTACCTATCCACCTTGTGGGCATCGAAAAACTATTTGCACGATTGGTTCTTACGAAGGCCAAACATTTCAATGATATATACTTATGAAGGTTGCGATTTATACAATGATTTATAAGTTTGAAGCAGCCACAATTTATACATTTAAAGCAATAGAGATGTGTATTTATGAAGTTACTTTGATTTGTACTTAAGTTTGCTAAATCGTACAACGATGTTTACTTATGAAGCCAAATATTGCGATGATTTGTAATGTTGGTGATCGTTTAATGAATGAGATAATTTGTATTATTATATACTTAGGGAAACGGTTGTAACATATAATGATGCGGTTAAATTTATGTATTGTGCAAGTTAGCAATGTCTGGAGCTCGTCAGACAAGAAATATCATGGCGTTCTATGAGATGACTATTAGAGAAGTTATCCGCCAGTCCCATCTATATGAGCATTATAAAATGTACCAAAATATAATGAAGATTGAGAATGATAAAGACAGGGACAAAGCACTGGAATTATATTATGCAGAGGATTATCCATCAGATATTAAGGTTGAAGATCAAAGGAAGAATGATGAAGAACTAAAGATGAAGAATAAGGATAATGAAGAGAAGGAAAAGCAAAGGAAGGAGGAGAATGAAAAGCAAAGGCAAATGAAGAAGGCGGAAGAGAGAGAAAGGCAAAGGAAGAAGGATAAAACAAATGAAGAAAAGGCAAATGAAGTAGAAGGAGGAGAGAGAAAGGCAAAAAAAGAATGAGGAGGAGGAGGAGGAGAGAGAAAGGCAATTGAAGAATAAGGAGGAGGAGTTTGAGAAGGAAAGGCAAAAGATGATCAAAGAGTATTTAGTACAGCGAAAGAGGATAAGGCAAATGAAGGAGGCAGAGGAGAGGTAAAGGCAAAAAAAGAATAAGGAGGAGGAGAGAGAAAGACAATTGAAGAAGAAGGAGGAAGAGAAGGAAAGGCAAATGATGAAGATGAAAGAGAAAAGGCAAAGGAAGAAGCATCAGGATGAGAAAAAGAAGGAAAGGCGAAGGAAGGAGTAGGACGAGAAAGAGAAGGAAAGGCAAAGGAAAGAGAAGAAGGATGACGAAGAGAAGAAAAGGCAAATGAAGGAGAAGGAGGACGAGGAAGAGAAGGAAAGAGAAAGGAAGAAGCAGGAGGAGGAAGAAAATGAAAGAGAAAGGAAAAAGCAGGAGGAAGAGAAGGAAAGAGAAAGGAAGGAAGACATTGAAAAGCAGAGGATGGAGGCGATGAAGCGAAGGATGGTAGTAGTAAAAAAGCAGTGGGAGGCGACAGAGCAACAAGAAAGGTAGAGGTTGGAGGGATGGGTTGAAGAGGAGAAAAGTGTGATTAAGGTACGTAAATCGATCTTGTCTGTCATAATTTACTATGTTAGCGATTACTATGTATAGCAATTTTTGTGATAGCGATTAATGTATAGCGATTACTGTGATAAGTATTACTACATACAACGAATACTGTGATAGCGATTACTATATATAGCGATTACTATGTATAGTGATTATTGTGTTAGCGATTACTGTGATAGCGTGTGTACAATGATTATTATTTTTAGCAATTACTATGTACAACGAGGTGTAGAAGTACAAATATGACTAATTTACAATTGATACGAATAATATGTTATTTTGTGTTACAGGGAGGTCAGAAGAGAAGTAGAGTACCAGGTGAAAAGCTCATAGGGATGTGTCAGTGGCTTGTAGTTCTGTCGTGGTATGAAAAACTGAGTGAATATCAGAAGGATCAATTACAAAATATGTACTTTGGCGGCCTTTTGGACCAACATTATTTTGAAACGTGCTAGAACACCATGGCCTACCTGGTAAATAAGTGAAATCATCAGACGAACACATTCCAGTTTGATTCTTTTGAGATCACCATGACCCTAGAAGATGTGGCACAAATTACTGGCCTTAAGTGCCATGGAAGTGCTATCCTATTACGGGATTCAAATTATAACGTAAGAAAAAAGTGCACAGTCCTTCTAGGAATGTCAATGGACAACTGGAGTCAATGTATTTATGATGGAAGTAATTCCACATTGATGAAAGTTTCTTCTTTCCTTAATAAATGGGAAGGTTGGTCCGCTACATGTGTATCTGAAAGAGCTGACCAAGAGTTGCGCGACTTCCTTCTTTATTTTTTTGGTCTTACTTTATTTTTCGATTGTTCTAGTTCGAGAATAAGTTACTTGTGGCTGCAGTACCTGGAAGACTTAGACGGAGTCGACAACTATGCATGGGGTGCTGCTATGCTCGCACACTTGTACAATCAACTTTATCGTGCGAGTAAGGGTACGAAAACCGTTGATGGGTTTTGGCCATCTGTTCAGGTATTTGTTTATTACATATTTAGTACTTATAGACTAAGCTTGTTAAAGGTTGTAGTGTTACTAATATATTGTTTTTGTAGGCCTGGGCATTGGAGTATATTGTTGCGTTGCGTCCTCAGTGTGGCCCTGTGATTTGTGGTTTTTCAAAGATCGATCGGTGGGATAAAATAAATGTCAAGGAGAATAATGCTAAGTTCATTTTAGATGGTTTGCAACTAAATGAGGTAAATGGTCTAAAATCATTTACAATCGGTTCAACATTTATCATTCAGTAGTATAAATCGTTGAAATGTTTAACATTATTAAGTAATCATCGTTGTAGGATTTTGTCTTCATTAGTACAAATTGTTATCGTTTTAGCATTTATCTTTTAGTATTGTAAATCGTAATAATCATTTGCATTCTCAGTAACAATCGTAATATATTTAGCACTCATTATTAAAAAAATAATAATATTTAGCATTCATTAGCATGAATGATTATCTATACCTAAACCATAGTCTCCAATATATAGGTTGTACGGAGACCGTATGGAGATGGGGAGGACGAGTACCAAGAGCTTGTTGCCGAGGGTGCAAGATTGTCTGACCGTGATATTTGGTTGTTTAGCAATTATGAAGTTGAGTTGCAGCATGGTAGTCAAGTTCTCCTACAATCTGGCTTGGGATAGTCTATCCCAAAGAAGAATGTAGAAGTGAGAATGAAGATGAATAATGGTGGGGCCAGGAACATGAATTTGCACGAATGCTACAGGGAACAAATGGATAGCTGGAACAAAGGAGGTGTTTGTGCCATGGCGTATGATTATAAAGAACGACAATATGATCCCGTCTATTTCTAAAAATAATGGGAACCCATGCATCAAAATCTAGAGATTGAGAATATTGGAAACCCATGTCTCCCTCTTGTCCCCCATCATGTCACATTCCAGCATATAAAACCCGTCCATCGTCTTCCTCCGGCTACGACAATGATTACCTCAGTAATAGTACATAATAAAGAGAAAACATAGCTCACAAAAGATAATGTAGTCTCTGGCACAAGGTTCGAGATGTTGGAGAGGGAGAATAAGGACTTACGAAAGGAGGTGAGCAATTTGGGGAGACAAATGCAGTCACTGGTAGAGATGAAGATCAGTGTTTATAATAAGATCAAGGGAACCAATAGGCCACCGAGGATAGAGAGTCTACCAAGAAAAAGAAAGAGATGATTTGTATGTCATAGTCCATATGAGTCGTCAAGTGCCACTGAATAAACGATAGCGATTCTTTTTATCCTGATAATTATTTGTTGTAATTCTATAATTATTTTTTGTAACGTGATATTCTTTAATTCTTTAATTCTTTTTTTAATACTTGTAACACACATGTTTCGCTGAATAGATCATTGTAATGTTCGGCCTTCATAAATAAAAATGATTGTATTTGTTTTTTATAAGAGATTATGATTTTATTGCAATCAGTTTTATATAAGAGATCACAATTTGTTTTTCATAGAAGGTGTTCTATCACGATCTGTACAGCTTATATGAATATCCTATTGCAATTTTCCTTCACGAGCTTTATCCTAGGGAATGATACGTTCCATCACGATTTGTTATCGCTTTAGCATTTATCTTTTAGTACTGTAAATCATTGTAATCATTTTCATTCTTAAGTAATGATCGTTTCAAGATTTTGTATTCCTTAGTACAAATCGTTATCGCTTACGCATTTAACTTTCAGTACTGTAAATCATAGTAATTGTTTGCATTCTTAATGATATTTGCAGGATTTTGTATGCCTTAGTACATATTGTTATGCCTTAAGCATTTAACTTTCAGTACTATAAATTGTTGTAATCGTTTGCATTCATAAGTAATGATCGTTGCAAGATTTTGTATTCCTTAGTACAAGTCGTTATCGCTTTAGCATTTAACTTTCTGTAGTGTAAGTCGTTGTAATCGTTTTCATTCTTAAGTAATGATCTTTACCGGATTTTGTATTCCTTAGTACATATCGTTATGGCTTTATCATTTAACTTTCAGTACCGTAAATCGTTGTAACTGTTTGCATTCATAACTCATGATCGTTCAAGGATTTTGTATTCCTTAGTATAAATCATTATTATAAATAATTTAAATGATACATTACAACAACATTCATTTACATGAGTATTTAGTTACAATACATCATGACCAATGGTTTGACTTAGATACAATACATTACCATCATTATCATCGAAGAAAATAAACATCATCATCAGCATCAACCCACATCCAAATAGTGATGTGCTTTGAAATAGACATCATCAACATCATTATTAGCATCAACACTTTCAGTTTACTCAGTGGCCTTCGCTAGTCACTGGGAACGTTTGAAGGCAAATCTATGTACCAATGGTCGTCCTTATCTGTTTGCAATTTTTTTTCCACGATGTATATTGGCAGCAGATAAAGGTATAGATCTCAACAGGTAGAGAAGATGCAGCCCACACGACTAGCATATTTGTCATGAAGTATATCAAAGATTAGGCAGATATAATTCCAACTGAAAAGTATGGTTTGTGAACGATTGAGAGTCGGACCGTAGGAATAGATCAAATAGATGGTCATCAGCACCCACCTGGCTATCATACAGAATATCTATGCTTGCTCTGATATGGCGGCAAAGATTGATGATGATTATGGTCGTTATATATTACGTAAGTTTCGATATACTTCACGACAAATATGCCATAATTGTATGTGTCATGAATATATTGATGTATCCACATAAGATAACCACTATAATCATCATCAAAGATTATACAAATCTCTCAGCATGGCATGAAACAACTACATAATCAGCATCAAACACCATCCATCAAGCAAAGGTAGAAGAAACAAAGAAGAAGAAAGAAAAATACAAGAAAAAAGAAGGAAAAGAAGAAGAAGAAGACGAAGACGTAAGAGAAAAAAGAAGTTGCTCTACTGCAGAAAAGAAAGAGGAAAAGAGGTTAAATAGATTAGAGATTTAGACCTGGACAACGAGTCGGGTCGGGTCACTCCCCCACCTAAATCCATCACACAAATCGAGACATTGTTCAGACTATAAATCTAGGTAACTTAATAAATACAAATATGGGTTACTTAATAAATACAAACCGACTTACAACCACAATACTTTAATTTTCAAAATTTAACAATATTTGTCCAATTGTGATTTGTTGTTACGAGCTTTTTCAATATGAACGATATATCCTATTGCGATTTACACAATGATTAATTCATAAATGGCAGAAAAGAAAACAATAAATCAATTGACACGATGTTTAGACTAATACATCATATCACGTTGACTAGTTTTATAATAGGCAGTTGAAATAATGTTTTTTTATTTAATTAAAGCGCCATGCAATTAATTTGTGCACAGTTTTTTAAAATGGGTGGTAGGTGAAACGACGTTTCTTTTATATATGAATGACACGTTGAACAAGTTCGACAGGCTGTCGATTAGCTTTTCTTTAGAATGACGTATCCATGAAACAAACATATAACCTGCTTCATCGCAAAGAGGGTATTGATATCGACAAAGGAGATGATGATGGCTACACGTCTAGTGATGGCACTGAAGAAGACGACGACAGCTAGACGGCCAACGATGGCGACAAAGGAGATGACCACAGCTACACGACCAACGATGGCGACGAAGGAGATGACCACAGCTACACGACCAACGATGGCGACGAAGGAGATGACCACAGCTACACGACCAACGATGGCGATTCAGGCGTATATTTTCTAAACATCATGACTAATTTTGACAACATTTGTCTCTTTTATGGCATATATTCGATTTGTGTTGTGTACTGTAGAAAGCAATTTAAATGTCGAATATTGAATATTATGCTCATGTTAGTGGAACATCCACAAAAAAAGGTGGGCGACAACGCTATAAAGAGCTCCAAGAGAGCATCAATAGGATACAAGATGAATTTGCAGAAGGGAACACTATCAGTAATTTTATACGTATGAAACCACTATCAGTTATATATTTATGTATGTCATGGGTATGTATGTTAACAACTTCATATTTATTGCAAACAGACTATATTCGATTTCATCAATTATATTCAAAGCAACACAATAAGCAATACTAGACACATCGTCACCCCTTATTTCATGGTATATCTATACTCTTATTGGTTTATTTTCTTTTATGATTTACTATTGTTGCTTCATGGTTTAACCTCACCATTATCACTCTTTCATTCAACAGACTTACGTCCGTCGAAAGTCATACACCATTGGATTTCAAGCTGCACTATCATGTTGGGGTAACGATGATCACTGCGGAGACTTTTGGACAAGTGAACAGGTAAGTGAACAAACCTCTTGTCTAAGGTTTAGGCCTAACATTCCAGCACAATTTGTCTATCGATTTCTAATATATTGTATCGATTCGCATATATTGATTCCTACACTTTGGCAAACTACTGAGCACTGGGTCTTATACGTGATGGATTTATGAGAAAAACAACTATGGTGCTACAACTCATTGGACTTTCACACTAGTGTATAACGTTCTGTCTATAAGTGTATCATATCTTTTATGATGACCCAAATTTTAATATATTCTGCATTAACCATAGGCGGGATTTCTAAAAGACGTTTTGGGTGTCAACAATGATGAGTGGATCTTGCTCTATGTTGAATGGTGCTACAACTCATTGGACTTTCACACTGGTGTATAACATGACATTATGCATTTGGTAAGTTTCTGTCTATAAGTGTATCATATCTTTTACGGTGGCCTGAATTTTACTATATTCTGCATTAATCATAGGTGGGATTCTTAAAAGACGTTTTGGGTGTCGACAATGGCGAGTGGATCTTGCTATGTGCTGACCATGCTTCTTTACAAAGTAATGGGGTCGATTGTGGCGTATTTGTAATGAAGTATATTAAAGCAATATACAATGGACGAGAACATTGCATTTTTGTTGCAGGATGATATACCGGGATTCTACAACGAACTATGCAAAAAATTGACTGAATTTCTAAATGCGGAAAAGAAAAATAATCAGCCAGCAAGAGAACTTACAAGAAAATGAACGACGTAATCCCCCCAGGATTAATATGCTGTACAAAGATTTCTAACAGATTTTCTAGACTACGTATACCAAATTTTGTATATAAATTTTATAAGACTGTATACAAATTATGTAAATCTCTCTCGATTGAAATAAAATTTTAATTTTACTAAACACGCGATTAGAGATGTGTATTGTTCATAAATTGTTGTAATGCTTATCCTACGTAAATAAAAATTGTAAAAGGGATTAGCGATGTATGCGGTGAACAAATGCTTGTAATGTTCGACCATCATTAACGAAAATCCTATAAGCTATTATAGATGTGTGTTGTTCATAAATCGTTATAATGCTCACCCTCATTGAATGAAAATCACAAAATAGATTTGTGATGTATGTGGTCAACAAAGGCTTGTAATGTTTGCCCTTTGTAAATGAAAATCCTATAAGCGATAAGAGATGTGTGCTATTCAGAAATCATTGTAATGCTCACTCTCCATGAATGAAAATCGCAAAATAGATTTGCTATGTATACAGTCAACAAAGGCTTGTAATGTTCGCCCTTCATAAATGAAAATCCTATAAGCGATAAGTGATGTATGTTGTTCAGAAATCATTATAATGCTCACCCTTCGTAAAAGAAAATCGCAAAATAGATTTGCGATGTATGCGGTCAATAAAAACTTGTAATATTCGCCCTTTATAAATGAAAATCCTATAAGCAATAAGTGATGTGTGCTGTTCAGAAATCGTTGTAATGCTCACCTTCCGTAAATGAAAATCGCAAAATAGATTTGCGATGTATGCGGTCAACAAAGGCTTGTAATGTTCACCCTTCGTAAATGAAAATCCTATAAGCGATAAGAGATATGTACTCATGCAAAAACTTTCATAAGCGGTTTAGGGTTTAGTGTTTAGGTTTTAGGTTTTATGAATTAAGGTTTGGATAGTAGGGTTTAGGGTTTAGGTAGCAGAATTTTGGGTTTAGTGTTTAGGGTTTAGGTAATAGCCTTTATGGTTTATGGTTTAGGTAGTAGGGTTTATGGTTTAGGGTATAGGTAGTATGGTTAAGGTTTATGGTTTAGGATTTAGGGTTTTGGGTTTAGGGTTTAGTGTTTAGGTTTTAGGTTTTAGGAATTAGGGTTTGGATAGTAGGGTTTAGGGTTTAGGTAGCAGGGTTTAGGGTTTAGTGTTTAGGGTTTACGTAATAGGGTTTATGGTTTATGGTTTTGGGTTTAGGTAGTAGGGTTTATGGTTTATGGTTTAGGATTTAGGGTTTAGATAGTATGCATTTGTGGTTTCAGTAGTAGGGTTTAGTGTTTAGGGTTTAGATAGTAGGCTTTAAAGTTTAGGGTTTCGAGTGTATGGTTTAGGATTTAGGGTATAGGGTTTAGTGTCTAGGCTTTTGGGATTAGGGTTCAGCGTTTAGTGTTTAGGGTATAGGGTTTTATGTTTTAAGAAGTGACTGCGACAATGATATATCAATCATTGTCATTACAAATGATAGCGATACATAATATCGCGATTTGATGAGCTTTGTGTTTTTGGGTTTTAGGTTTAGGTATTGAGGTTTAGTGTTTAGGGTGATGGGCTTTGTCTATGTGAACAATATATCCTGTTACAGTTGCAAATCAATATAGCTGCAGCGATTTGTCCTATCGTGATTTGTTTTGACGAGCTTTGTCTAAGTTAAGGATTTTCCTATCACGATTTATACAATGACATATAAAAGACCAAAAAGAGTTTGAATGTCAAATCCACACGAGATGTGCTATCGTGATTTGACTGCTATGTCCTATTGCATTGATTAGTTTCGTAAAAGGTAGATAAAATGACATTTTTTAATTTAATTAATGTATAATGCAATTTATTGGCTCGCGCTTTTTGAAAACTGGCAGTCAGTGAAACGACATTTCCTTTATATATGAATGATATGTCACACAAGTTCTAGATGGTGTGGGTTCACTTTGCTTCGTGAACAAAGAACTGACAAACTGACGATTCCTTCATAAATGATGTGTTCGTGAATTGAACATATAACCTGCTTCGTCGCAATTGGGGTATCGATATCGACTTCTAACAGATTTTATGTACTCTACAAACAAATTTTGTATAAAAAAATTGTAAGACTATGTATACAAATTATGTTAATATCTTTAGGTTAAAATAAATAAAATTTCAATTTCACTAAACACGATAAATAAGTTGGACTGTTATATAGTAAAAGCAACTCGTTGTTATGTTTGACTTTCGTAATTGAAAATTGTACAAGTGATTAGTGTTGTGTAAAGTAGAAACATGCTATTTTTTTTAGCGTGACTTTCTATAAGTGTATAAATCTATTTTAATCAGTGTAACACACAAATGTCACTGAACAAATAGTTGTAATGACCGGCCTTCGTAAATTATTATCGAACAAGCATTTATATAAGGCTGAAACGATTTGCACAAACATTCATAAACGGCGATCATGATTTGTAATGAGGTCTGTTTTTAAGACAATGAGCCTTGTCTAAGTGAACCATAAGTGCCATCGTGATTTACACAATAATGTATGAAGGCTACGTGCTAATGCGATTTGCTTTTACGAGCAGTGTCTATGTCAACGCAATTTCCTAATCGCTTTTACGGGCGATTGGGGTTGAGGGTTTAAGTATTTTGGGTTTTACTACAATGATACAAAATGAGTTAAATTCTTAAATATAAATCGATTTCGTTCGCAAATTCAAACAAAGACATATTGTTCTCGCCGTAACTTCGTAACTAAAAATCCACATGATTTACAACCACATTCATATAGAAAAAATATTAGTATTTAGTTACATTATCAATAAGAGGACAGTTCCATCAAACACATATCTATCTTTTAGAGACTCAGATTTTTAGAGAAGAGAGCACCAAAACATCTGTATCGTTCATTGTCACATCCTTCTATGCTGATGATAGATCCTCTTCAAGCAAACGAGCCCGAGGAAAATGACACCCCACTGCATCATTTTCATTGGACTGAGGCTGATTCTTAGAGACTCTAGCATTGGTGCGCTCTTGACAATAAGCTTCAAAGGTCAGTAACCATTCCCTTGAAGGAGCTGAGGGGTTACATGATAGATCGCTCACCCTACGTATTTGTCATGAAGTATATCGAAGATTAGGCATATATTTTTCTAACTGAGAAGTATGGTATGCGAACAATGTAGGGTTCGACAGTAGGAATAAATCAAATAGATGGACATTTACATCACCCCCCTATCTATCAAGCAAAGGTAGAAGGAACACAGAAGAACAAAGAAGAAAGAAAAATACAAGGAAGAGAAAAAATAAGGAGAAGGCGGAGGAGAAAAAAGAAGAAGAAGTTGCGTTGCCGCAGAAAAGAAAGAGGAAGAGAGGTTAAATAGATTAGGGTTTTAGATCTAGACAACGGGTTGGGTCTGGTAGGGTAGGGTTTTATATATAGATCTATATTAGAGTTTTACATTTTACAGGGTTTTAGGCACGTGTACAAGCATCGACACAATGTGTAGTCTTGGTAAAATACAAATTCAATTAGTAGTTGCAAAATGTTATGAGTAAATCGCTATATTACATATCAATATCGTTCACATAGACAAACAAAGACATGCCTTTGTTTAGTGTTTAGGGCTTACTGTTTAGGGTTTAGGGTTTTGTGTTTAGGGTTTAGGGATTAAGAAGCTACCGCGACAATGATATATTTTTGTTTGTCTTTGTTAACAATAGCGATATTTAATATCGCGATTGACAAGCTTTGTGTTTTAGGTTTATGGATTTTTGCTGGAGGAAATTGGATTTAGGGATTAGGGTCATGATCTTTGTCTATGTGAACGATATAGCCTGTCACAATTTACAATTTCATGCCGATTTAATTCATAGTTGAAAATCAATTTCGCTGCTACAATTTGTTTGATCGCGATTTGTGTTGATGAGCTTTGTCTAGTTAACGATTTTCCTATCACGTTTTACACAATCACATATAAAAGATGCAAAAGATGATGAAAAATAAATCCAAACGAGACTTTCTATTGTGATTTGACTGATTTGTCCTATCGCTTTGTTTAGTTTTGTATAAGGAAGATGAAATGACATTTATTAACTTCATTACTGCGCAATGCAATTTATTGGCTCTCATTTTTTGGTAACTGGTGTTATTTATTTGAATACTCGCGGTCTGTGAAATGACGTTTCCTTCATATATGAATGATACGTCGCACAAGTACCAGATGGTGTGATTATCCTCTGCTTCATGAACGAGGAATAAACAAACTGACAGTTTCTTTATAAACCTCGTGTTCGTGAATTGAACATATAACCTGCTTCATCGTAAATGAGGTATTGATATCGATGAAGGAGATGAGGAAGGAGACAACGACAACTACACGACCAGTGATGGCGATTCAGGCGTATATTGTCTAAACATCATGTCCATTTTCTTTAAAATTCATCTCTTTTATGCCATTTATGCAATTTGTGTTTTGTACTGTATAATAGAATTTCAATATCATTTATTGAATATTCTGCTAATGTCAGTAGAACATCCACCAAAAAAGTTGGGCGAAAACTCAGCAACTTACTCCAAGACAACATCAATCTGCTTCAAGATGAATTCGCAAAAGGAAACACTATCAATAATTTTGTTCGTATGAAACCACTATCAGTTATCTATTTACGTATGCCATGGGTATGTACGTTAACAAGTTCATATTTGTTGCAAACAGACTATATTTGATTTCGTCAAGTATATTAAAAGCAACGCAACAAGCAAAACTAGAAGCATCGTCAACCCTTATTTCATGGTATATTGGTTCTCTTTTATGTTTATTTTGGTTTTTTATTTACTCTTATTGCTTTGTGTTTTAACATTGCGATTATCACTGTTTCGGTCAACAGAGTATCGTACGTCGATTGCCACACTCTATTGGATTTCAAGATGGACTACCATACTGGGTTAACGATGATCATTACGGAGACTTTTGATCAAGTGAAAAAGTAAGTGAACAAACCTCTTGTGCAAGGTTATGGCATAACAGACCTAACACCATTTGTATGATCGATTTGCAGATATTGATTCCTACACTTTGACAATCTGAAAAACATTGGGTCTTATACGTGATAGATTTACATGAAAAACAACTATGGTGTTACAATTCGTTTGACTTACACAGTGGTTTACAACTTGACATTTTGTATTTCGTAAGATTCCATCTATAAGGGTATCATATCATGTATGGTGGTCAAGAATTTACTTTCTTTTGCATTAATCACAGGTTGGTTTCGTCAAAGACATTTTGGGAGTCAACGTTAGTGAGTGGATCTTTCACTTTGCACACAATACTCTTTTACAAAATAATGGCATCGATTGTGGAATATTTGTAATAAAGTATATTGAAGCAATATACAATGGTGAAGAACCTTATTTCGACGTTGTATGCTCTTTATTACCCTCTGACATTGGGGACTCAATGTATATATTGGTGCCACATTACATTTTTGTTGCAGGTTGATATGCTTGGATTCCGCACAAAACTATGTGGAAAATTGACGGTATTTCTAATTGCAGAAGAGAAAATAATTCAGCCGGCAAGAATACCTAAAAGGCAATGAACAACGAGACCCCCCCACGCATGAGTAATTTGATGTGCATCGACTTCCAATAGATTTTATAGACTGTACAACCAAATTTTGTATAAGCAATTCTTGTAGACTATGTATATAAATTATGTAAATATCACTAGGTTCAAATAAATAAAATTTTAATTTCAATAAATACGCCAATAAATTGGACTATTATATAGTAAAAGAAAATCATTGTTATATTCACCCTTCATAAATGAAAATCGTTCAAGCGATTAACGTTGTGTAAAATGGAAATGCGTTGTTTTCTTAAACGTGACTTTATATAAGTGTACAAACATTATTTGCAAAAATATTAATAAACGGTGAAATCGATTTGCACAAGCAATGACAGTGCACCTGTACCACGATTTGTGCTCATGAATAGGGCAATTGCCATCAAATTGTGACCAACATAGACGTCAATCCATAAATTGTTATACCATCATGATTTACAAAATGACGTCTGTCTTTTAGATAATGAGCTTTGTCTAAGTGAACGATACGTACCATTGTGATTTACACAATGACCTATGAAGGCTACATGGTGTAGCGATTTGCTATTACGGACAATGTCTATGTCAACGATTTTTCCTAATCTCTTTTACGGGTGATTGAGAAAGATGGTTTAAGGATTTCAGATTTTGCTTCAACGATAAAAAACGAGTTAGATTCTTGAATACAAATGATTTTGTTCGAAAATAAAAACAAAGATACATCATTATCACCGTAACTTCGTAACTATAAATCCACATGATTTACATGAATTACATGATTTACAACTACATTCGTATATAAAAAATATTAGTAGTTTGTTATAATATCTATGAGCAACTGAGAATACATCATCTCCAAGTAAACGAGCTCAGTAGTAGAGGCATCCCACTGTACCTTATTTCTCAGTAAACGAGCTCTGCTGTTTTGTTAAACTCTTAACAAATCTGACAATGTGGAAATTGGGTCATGCAAAGAGGCATGACAACTAACTTGATGGTAATACTTAAAAATAGTCCACATGCGATTCCTGTATTTCATAGCTCGCTTTCGAATTGATCTGAGCTTGTCATGAAACAGAAAATATAAGACACTGCATTAAGTTTCACAAGAAATGCAAACATCTTTCCAACATTGATTACATATCAAAAGACTTGTAAAACTAAAGCTATCATTTTGAGAAATCTGGTCGAGAGGATCAAAGGTTACAACGTTAGAAATTAAGTCTGTAGGGTATTGCTGCATGTTCGAAATTACACAAGTTAGATATTGATAAACTTCACGTAATGCAATTTATATGGAAAGCAATATAATGTCTTACATACCTGTTCATGCGAAGGGCTTTGTTGCTTTTGATTAGAGGTTAGTTGTTTCTTAGACCTTTTCTTGTCAACCAATTCTAGTACACTCTTTGCCCTCCGATGACTACGATCAGAGGCAAATTTTCTTTTGATACCCTTTGCTTGGTGAATATTTTTATCATAATCAACAATGTTCACTCCTGACTTGTTGAAGATGATATTTACGCTTCAGCGCAACTTCTTAGAAGTGTCAAGGGAAGCATGATTTTCACCTACGCTGTTTGATCTCATTATCTTGGACTAGTATTCATGAGCTGCAATGGACTGATGGTGAATTAACTGTATGTTTTCAAGTAACTCCCTTGACGCTTTTCTCATGCATACATAGGCTTCTTCACTTTTCGATGCTAAATTTGCAACATGCATAAATGACGTATATAGTTGTTGGTAACAGGAGGCTATGTGGCACTTTTCATCAACACCAGATTGATTGACATTATCCATATCCAGCAGTTCAATCTTTGTTTGTCTCCTTCATCTTCGCATCAAATATGACTTATGTATTTCTTGTATCTTCTCTTGATTAAGTGCCTTTAATGCATGACGACATAAAATACCTTTAAATTCATACATTTTGCATATACATTCAACTCTTTCGTTGTCAACATTGTACGTGATATGTGCTTCTTGTCTTTTCTGATGCTTTTTGCCCTCCTACAAAATATGGTATTTGTGCATATTCTCGGTTTGCACGAATCCTTCTATGTTGCAATTCATGACATGTATAACCTCTTTCTTAATCTATTCAAATATAATTAGTATATACAGATTTGTAGGTCACATTAATAATTTCATGCCCAAAGTTACAGGGCGTGTATTGAAGCATTTCACATCTTGTTCAAGCTCATTTTGTCTTAGACCGTCTATAAATAATTTATATTGTTCCATGAAGCGAAACATTGTTAAACATGAATACAAGATTTTCTTCAGCGTGGCATGTATAGATTCAGCTCTTTGTGTGCTTATCATACATGCACAAAAGTATTGTCTTCCATATGCCAATAACCATTTTTCTTTTTCTGCATATAAACTTTGTAACCATAGATAGTCTTCAAGGTCGTATATCTGAATCATTTCCTCCCAATCTGACATAAATGTGACCTCATCTACGCTCTCAAGTACACACCTTGTAAACTTTTTATCAAACCCTGTCTTCTGATTAAATATGTGTCCTATATTCTTTGTTGCATTTTGAAAGATATACCACAAACATAGGCGATGATGTGCATCTGGCCACACATGAAACACTGCAACCATAATTGCATGATCACCATCTATAAGTACAACTTCAGGTTGTTTTCCATTCATTGCTTGTGTAAATACTCTGAACAAGCACTCAAAGCTTTCCTTGGTCTGGTCATACAAAAAAGCACCGCTTAATATACAACTCTGTGAGTGATGGTTCACTCCGACAAACTCCGCAAATGGACACTGTTTAGTATTAATCTTCACTGTCATATAAAAAATAAACACATCATTAAAGTATTCATAGTCCACTCTTGACTTTAAATCTGCTCAAAACATATTCACAGCATATCCATCTTTATCGAGTTGCATTGCACTAAAGAAACGAGGGTCAATGCTTGATTCTTCTGTAAGTAATCAACCAAATAACATGTTTCTTCATTCTTTATGTTATCTGTCATATTCCTTCTTAAGTGGTTTTTTAGATCCATATGTGTGAATGACACATTCTAGTGACCATCATTTATGTGCGCAAACAAATTGTATGTCTTCCTTGGTGTAATGCCGGCGCTATCAGCTATTTCAGCCATTGCAACATGCGTTACAGTTACTTTACAATGTGACCTTAATATAAGAGTCATAAATGAAGCAAATAAATCATGATTATGATCACCGATTAAAGTATAAACTACATATTTCTCATTCAGAAGTCTTCTTAACACCATTCTCGCTGGACATCTACATCTTGATTCTAGCATGCTCCTTGTTGGATTTCCAATTGATTTCTTCCAACCTTCCTTAGAACAAATATATGTTTTTTTCACCACGACACCCTGTGCATTTTTTGACTAAGAAAACCTTCTAACACTAAAGCCAAATTTTAAGGCATAATCATTGTTACATTTATATGCAACATCCTCAGTATTAAACTGCATTCCTTCAACGGGAACGGAGTCAGATGTACTATCATATACATTCCCAGTGCCTGCACCTTTATTAAGTGTACTGTCAGAATCGTCTACCTCATTATCGAATTGCATTTCTTCTGCTGAAACATTCAAATCAAGAGTGAATCCAATGCCTACACTCTTGTTATCATGTGCATCATTAGTGCACGTGTTCACTTCTTCAGGTGCGTCATTAATACATATGTTCACTTCTCCATATCTTTCAAATGATTGAGATAGATCATCTTCATTACAACCAGATGATAAGCTCACCACTGTTATAAGCAAGATATTAATTTGTGTTAGCAAGCGCATACGTTTACTACAATTTATTCAGGATGCATATAACAATGGATACTGATAAGGTTAAGCAAATAAAATTAATGATTTAATGAATCGCAGTGTAAAAGCAATTGCGGTTTGTTATTTGCTTATACTATGTATTGAGTTATTACTTACCATGCCAATAAAAGAAACATGTCATACATGTGTGTTGACGATAGCGCTTTAATTATATCTACGATGCTGTGAAGCGAGTTCAATAGAAATCGCTAAATGAGCAACGATTTGAATACAAAAATTGCCACCGTAACTGCGTAAAATTGTATTTATATATGCACACGTTTTAAAAGTCTTTCTACAAATATATACTACAAAACACATAATATCTTAAAAATTGACATACATATCGCATAATATATTACAAATCAATATGACAATTCAGCATAATACCTTACAAATTGATACTACAAAACACATAATATCTTACAAATCGATAAATATATCGCAAAATATATTACAAATCGATACAAAAATTCAATATAATAGCAAACAAATCGATATTAAAGAACAAAACAATATCTCACAAATCGGTAGTATGTTACTAAAACCGCGATTTGAGATACAATGCATATACTGAGTGAATGAAGGATATCAGATGGGGTAGAGGCCCTTCCTCGCATTTGTAAACAAGCATTCTTATCAACAGGTCTCAACGTCTTACAAATATCGATAAATTTCCAACCATCGAAAGGACAAGATCCACTTGCAATAACAAAACAACACTTTAATGGCACTCAAGATGATATATGTTCTTCAACGATAGTATAATGACATGGAAAGGTACTCACGATGCCTTAATGGCACTGGTTGAAATGATTGTGCGTCATTGCTTTCTTCCATAATGCCTAACGACAACGAAAAAGAAGAGAAGACTGTAAAAAGAGATGGCCAACAAATTCGCCTATGACACCCACCAATGATCAAACCAGTCGATCGCGAACATAGGAATGTTTTGTAACACAAGGCAGGAACAAGAAGGCGACAATTTGTTGTAAAACAGACTAAAAAATAAGGCGAGAACCTCGACTCGAGACAACGACAAAGTTTACGTTGTCAAAGGGTGCTCCTGTTAGAGCAGATGACGCAAAAGTTTACTGCTTAGGGCGAAAATGAAACGTTTCGACTTTGAAGAGTTAATATCATACTTTCTGGTTGGAGAACTTTTTTTGTCCTTTTCTTGAACCGTTGTTTCCCTTCTTTTGAATGGAGGATATTTTTGTAATTTTCTCGAACTGTCGTTTCATGGCGAGAACAACAGGAAAGGATACTTAAGTCTTTGCAACCGCACCAGATTCCGATGCTAAGTGATGCCGACACACACGGAAATACGAGCTCCATGAGCTCTTATACGTGGCGCTCATTGAGACCCCCGAACACGAGATGTAGCTAACGGCCGTCTTTGGGGAGAACACACACCACCCTCTCAGTCCAGCCCCTCCTTTTATAATGGGAGATAGGGGGTGGTCTCTCCACATTCACGTACTAACACTCATAAACTGCTCACTAACAGCCCACTTACCATAGTGTCAAACCGGGTTACCCTATGAGTTAGACCCAAACCCGAAATGTCCAACATGGCCTTCATATCGTGTTCAACATATTGAAATCCAGATAAGCTACCTTCGCCAATCCTATAAACTCCTTATTGCTTTTTTGGTTAGAAGGGATGATGGAGAATTCATAATTGCAGGAGCTAACAGGTGTAACTGGGATTTTATATTGCATGAAACTGCTGAGCTTGAGCAGATCTTAGAGTTGATCGACTCCTTCGAAGTCTCCATTTCGATTACTACTAACAATAAGAGATGGAGGGTGTGGCTTAAGCATATTGTTTCAGGTCAAATAAGGGTTTGACTCATATTATCATCTTTAGGGTTCTTGCTATTACATTTCAGACTATAATCCCTGCGTGTTCATTTGTTAGCTACTGAGTTTTGTTCCCTCCCCTACTGGGTGATCGTATTGTATGGCGCCATAGGCCGCCAAAGATTGGATCCTTCTGTAACTTCGTAATAGGAGAGGGCCTCAATTCCCTCAGCTCTGTTATGAAAAAAAAAGTATAACATGCTTAGTAATATTGATTTTTGTGATCATTGTCATACTATTTTCCTTGTGGAAGCAGGCTAGGCGTATCAAAGTTGAATTATTGTTGTGGGCATGTGACCAAGCTATGACAATTATGGTAGACCAAGGTAATGAAATTTTTGTTGTGACCAAGCTATGACAATTATGGTAGACCAAGAGATTCTTAATTGAAAAGGTAATTTTTTTCTAAACTGAAGAGGAAAAGAAACAGGAGCCTCCATGTCCATGCAGGATTCAGAACCCAAAAAAGGAAAAAATTGCACCAAATCCTGGAGAAAGAAAACATGAATAAAAGAGATGGGTTTGACAAACCAAAATCCCTCAAAAAACAAAACTTAGTATTGTCCTGCAAACCATCTTATCATATGAATCAAACAAATACAAGTTGATATACCAAGAGCATAGAGTTTCATTCTATATAAAAAACTTAAACAGATGCCAATAAAGGCATAGATGGCATTATCTCCTCAAAACAATATTGAGATTGGTGCAAATTAGGAAATATGACAAATCTAGCTAATTGATGTTTTTTTATGGTTTTGCCCGTTTGTCGCCTGAAAAATTAGGCACCTTGATTAAAACCATTTTTCTGTGTTTGGCAGCATGATGCAGAGAATGGTGCTGCTATTGGATTAGAATTTTTCAATTTGGAGATGAGGTTGTTAAGGAAAGACTCAACACACTATTGATAGATAAAATAAACAAAAACAGAAAGAAGAGAAAGAAAACAACAATGCAAAGAATAAGGATTTTACGTTTGTTTGGCAAGAGTTGCCTATGTTTACGGTAGCACTGAGATCCTCTATTAAAATTGGGATACACACCACATTACAAAAAATAGATTGCCCTTTTTAAATAAAAGGAGTGTAGAGCAATCTATTTTGAGTAAAATTACAGAAGCACCTTCTAAAAAAAAAATTATATCAAAGCAGAAATCAAGCTCTACACACCTTTAATGGAGGCTTGCAAACTTGTAAGAGAGGCATTGATCATGGACGTAGTAAGTTGTCTTAATGACCAGTTGGAAGGTCATGGATGCCTTGGTTTGGTGAATGATGAGTTTTTTTTTTGGACTTGTAACCCGAAGAAACCGCACTCGGCACAAAGACCTGGCTGTGCTGGCTTAGCCTATCATATCTACAATTATCGTACTCGTAGCGTAAAACTCTGAGGCTAGGACTCCTGCCCCTGAGGCCTATGCTATACATTGGTTTGCTCAGAGGGGCAGGAGCGATGATCATGAGAATCAAACCTTGATTGCCCGTCTAGCAGCCAAGGCCTCACCCCACTACGCCAACCCAGAGTTGCTAGTTGAGGAAGCGGGGGTGTGAAGCGATTGAAAAAGCAAAAGCCAGAAGTGAGGCACTCTCAAAATTTTAAGAAGCGAGAAGCATAGGACGATTCAAAAGCGAACCAAGAATCGTCTTAGAAGCGACGTAGAAAGCGAACCGAAAGCGAGGGGAAAGCAAAAATAAAGTTAATAACAAGACTAATTAATTTAAGTCGGTATTAACTTAAAAAAAGTTACATTTTTTTTAGTGTACTCTTGATAGTAGTGGGAGCTTGTTGTGGTGGTGGTGTAGAGATTTCCAGAGACGACGCGGATGTAATACCAAGACCATCTTAGAGAGAGAGAGAGAACATTTCTTCTTTTCTTTCCATAAAAGCAAAAAATATGACTGAAAAAAACAGTTTGTTTCCTTTGTTTATCAGTAAAAGTAATGGGAACAACAAAAATAGAACCTAAAAAACATTGAAGTTGCAAAATTTTAATAAACAACAATAAAATCTATCACACTCATCTAGTAGTTTTAAAAAAATATTGTTTGACGAGGGATGTTTCCTATAAAAAAAAATAACAAATTTAATAAATGGCATTCGATCCCAACAATAGCTTTGTCATTTTAAAAATGTTACAAGAAATTTTTGGTCTACTAGTGCCCCTAATAGTTACTTTATAAGTAGTATAGATCAATTAATGATGTCAGTATCGGCCTTGAATCTTTTGGCCACCGATTCAGCTGTATCCGCCCCCATACCGATACTCAAGTGAATCGTCCTGCATTGGCTCAAATATAATAAAAAATTATTACGTATCGATCATAATATGACACATGTTAAAACCATTAAAATAAATTTAAAATAATTTTTAAAAATATTTTTCGTATTTTTTTATATTTATTAAAAAAACAAACTGAAGATTGATACTGATAACATTGTTATAGATTGTTACGTGTTAGTTCAGTCATAAAAGCATACCTACTTTCAAATCTCTTCCTACTAGTTTTCGTATTGCTTTAACAGTGTTGTCAGTATGGGTGAGTATCGGCCTGAATCGGAGGATACGTATCCTATCGCATTGCCAGAAAAATGATACGAGAGTGACCGGAATCTGTTATTTTTTAATAAATGTAAAAAAAAGCTTAAAATTAAAATTTAAATCTTATTTTAATGACTTTAACACGTTCTGATTGACAGAATATTTTTTAGCCGATTCAGAACGATTCATTTGAGAATCGGTATTGGCCGAATTCATCTGAATCGTTGGTCCGATTCCGATACTAACAACATTGCATCAGCCCACACAATAAATCATAGATATAAAAGCTCTTAAAGGCCTTCGAAAGCTCGAGGAATCATGTTTTCTCATTTGTGGGATGTAATAAGAAATCATAATATATAAAAATCTTGGGAGAAATTTCCTGAAAATTTAGTATGGTAATTTTTCGCGAGATTTTCAAACTGTGACAAATATCATGATATTTATAGTTTTAACAGATATTTTATCGTGAGATTTTTATTTTTAAATGTGTTTTATTTATATTTTCGTATAAAATTTATTTTTTATATTTTTAAATTTATTTTTTATTGCCGAGATTTTGCCGAAAAAAACACTAGATTTATGAAAAATTTCAAAATTTCTCAAGTTTTTTTACTCTCTAGATTTTGCCGTTTATTACTTTTTGTCACTATTGGCTTATCCTCAAATTTTTAATCACTTGTATTTTGGTTTCTAGTTGTGTATATAATTTTGCTTTCTATTTGTTTATACAATTAAAATTATGTTTGTTTCATTCGCACAAGGTGGGAATGGGGAATGAACATTTTTTTCATTGCCAATGTCACAGGGACACGCCATTTCGGCTGTGTCTCTGGTGACACGCGTGGACACATCAAAACGGACATCTCAGGCATTATTTTAATATTTTGAAATAATATTTCATTTTATTTTAATTTTATTTCATAAAAAACTATTTTTAATGTTAAAATATTTAAAAAATAGTTTTTAGTGATTAAAAAATAAAAAATACGTGTCCTCGTGTCTCAATTTTGATTTTTTTTTTCGAAATTTCAATTTTGATTTTCATTTTCACTTCCATGTGGCGTTCTTACATGTTTCCTTTATCGCTTCCCATCCGACGCCTTATAAAAGCTACACAATTGACACTTGTATTCCACGCGGCGTTCTTACCCCCTCTCTCTCTCTCTCTCCGCCTGCAATGGCTCGGTATCAGCAGCATCAGCATAAGCATCCTCACCTTCCTCAAATCAACGAGAACTCCACCATTGACGGCAACGACGAGCCCTCTTCCTCCTTCCGGATCGACATCGAGAGCCCCAAAGGAGGAGGCGAAGGGCCGGCGGCCGACGCGAAGGAGACGACGAGTTGCGAGGCCTCGAATCCGATCAGACAGGCGGTGGAGAACGTCGCTCAGGCGAGATCGGTGCTTCAGTGCCTGGGCGAGAGGCCCGACCACGAATCCGTGGAGATCTCCATGAAGAAGATCATGGAGACGGACGCTAAGCTCTCGAAGCAACTCGAAGAGATCGTGTTGGCCTCCCGCCCCGACGATGTCGATCGCCTCGAGTGGCGATCTCGACAGGTCGGTCCGGATTAGGTTTTTCGCCTCAATTCTCCATTATCCTCTTGTTTTTTGGCATTCCACGGCTGGATGAGGTTTTTTGAATGGTTTTCCCTCTTTTGTTTTTTCAAACCGTGGATTTGAAGGCAGAGAATGAGAAGGAATGCAGGCAGGAAGCCGAGAAGGAGAAATCTCCCTTCAGGGCGGTGGTTCAGTTGGACGATATGCACGAGGTGTACACGGAGCTCCTGAGGGAGGCCGAGGAGAAATTGGAGAAGCTGTACGCGGCGAGCTCTGAGTTTTTGTCTGTTAGGGACGAGATCAACGAGGAGGTCATGAACATCCTTCGAGAAGCGTCGGAGAAGAAGGTGGAGCAGGTGGTTCTTTCGGGGCGTTTTCTGAGGCACCTTCCTGATGCCTTCGGGAGGATTCACGGCTTGGTCATGCTTAACCTTTCGAGTAATCAGCTTGAGGTTTTTTTCGTTTCTTTCTCTGCTAATTTTAGCAGTAGTGTTCTCTTATCCGGTTTGTGACCTATAAAAGTCTGATCTCCTTCTATTTTTAGGGAGATGAAATTTTGTCGTGTTCTTGTGAATAATTCTGTCTAATGAATGGGATGTTCTGCTGTTTGTGTTGCAAATTGATATCCTCAGATAGTGAATGATATCTGCTTGGATCTCCTTCTTTGTTTACCATGTTTTCTTTGTAAGTTGTCATCTGTGGTTATGTACGGTGCACAACTGCACATCCACTTCTCTTTGTTCGTTAAGTACCTGTCAATGCTCAGTTATATTCAGTTTGATCTTCAAAAAGTTAATGTCATGAATTATTATGTGTATGTCAAGATGAAAGCATTTTTTTCTGGTGCTGTTGAATTAAAGACATCATACCTTTTAGAACTTATTCATTCAGGTGTTTGGGGTCTTGCATCCGTTACCTCTTTATTTCCTTATATGTTATGATTTCACTCATTTTGTATGAACAGACAAAAGGCTTGGAGAATAAAGAAGAGAAGAAGATGTGATTCTGGCCAACCTTGGTGAAGACTTTAAACATTTCTGTAATGTTGACCATCTTGCTAACGATAACAACAACAACTACGCCTTCATCCCAAAACAATTGGGGTCGGCGATATGAACCAACAAAGAAAATCATTCTGGGTCTTCCACATGAATCCTTCTCCTCCAATCATTTCTATCCAATGCCATGTCCTCGGTGAGGTTCAAAGCCTTCGTATCCTTTCCTATCATCTCCATCCAAGTCTTTCTAGGCCTACCCCGACCTCTTTTAACTAATATATTTTCCCATTTCTCCATCCTTCTAACTGGAGCATCATTAGGCCTTCGCCGAATATGTCCAAATCACCGTAAATGATTCTCTCTCATCTTATTTTCAATGGGTGCAACGCCTACCTTCTTACGTATCTCCTCGTTCCGAATCTTATCTTTTATTGTATTTCCACACATCCATCTAAGCATACGCATCTCAACTACACTCATTTTTTGAATATGATGTCTCTTGGCAGCCCAACATTCCGTACCATATAGTAAAGCAGGCCTAATAGTCGTCCTATAAAACTTTTCCTTCAACCGCAATGGCATTCTACGATCGCACAACACTCCAGTTGCACTTTTTCATTTCATCCACCCAACTTTTATCCTATGATTTACATCTCCATCAATTTCTCTATACTTTTGAATGATAGATCCCAAATATTTGAAACAATCATCCACCGGTATTTCTTGCTCACCAAGCTTCACTACACTCCCATCACTACTTCGTTGCTTACTAAACCGACATTCCATATATTTTGTCTTACTCTTACTCAACTGAAAACCTCTTGCTTCCAATGTCTGTCTCCATAATTCTAACTTAGCATTAACCCCAGCTCTAGACTCATCAATCAAAACAATATTAGCAAACAACATACACCATAACACATTTTCTTGAATTGATCGCGTAAGCTCATCCATCACTATAGCAAATAGGAAAGGGCTTAAAGCAGATCCTTGATGTAACCCAACCGTTATAAGAAAATTGGTTGTCACCCCTCCACAAGTGCGGACATTGGTTACTACTCCTTCATACATATCCTTAATTATACTAATGTACTTGAGAGAAACACCTTTCTTCATCATTGTCCACCAGAGAACGTTCCTAGGTACTCTATCGTATGCCTTCTCCAAATCAATAAAAACCATATGCAAATCTTTGTTCCTCTCTCTATTTTTCTCAATAATTTGTCTAAGAAGATATATAGCTTTCATAGTTGATCTTTCAGGCATAAAACCAAATTGATTCTCCGATATCATGACAACCTTCCTCAACCTAGACTCAATCACCCTCTCCCAAAGTTTCATAGTATGACTCATGAGTTTTATACCACGATAGTTTGTGCAATCTTGTATATCACCCTTATTCTTATATAGAGGCACCAAAGTACTCTTCCTCCACTCATTAGGCATCTTATTTGTCTACCAAATCTTGTTAAAAAGATTTGTCAACCATTCTAAACCTTTTTCTCCCAAGCATTTTCAAGCCTCGATAGGTATACCATCTGGGCCAACTGCCCTTCTTGATTTCATTTTCTTTAAAGCCTCTGCAATTTTTTTCTTTTGAATCTTGCGCATGAAGTCACGATTCATCTCATGAAAAGGAATGGACAAGTCTCCAAGATCCTGATCATGACTTCCATTAAATAGCTTATCAAAATAATCTTTCCATCTCTCCTTAATCTCCTCATCTTTGACTAAAACCCTTTGTGTTTTATCTTTGATACATCTAATCATACTCAGATCCCTCGATTTCCTATCTCTCATCTTTGCAAGCCTATAAATATCCTTCTCACTCTCTTTGGTATCCAACTTGTCATAAACGTCCTTGTATACCTTATCCCTCGCGTTTCGAACTACTTTTTTAGCTTCCTTTTTTGCTATCATATACTTCTCCAAATTCTCATTATCACGACTCTTACTTAGATTTCTATAACACTCTCTTTTAACCTTAATAGCTAATTTGACATCCTCGTTCCACCATGATGTATCCTTACCTAGCGGTGCACCGCCTATAGACTCACCCAATATCTCCTTAGCCAATTTTATCATGCCACCCGCTATCTTATTCCACATTGATTCTGAATCCTCCTCGAGACACTAATCAGTTTCCTTAACTACCTGCTCTACAAACATTCTTTGTTTAGCTCCTTTCAGTGCCCACCACTTAATTCTAGGATCTATCCTATGTCTATCCCTTTTGCGGCATTGTCTAATTCTAAGATTTAAAATTAAGACTCTATGTTGTGTAGCTACACTTTCTCCCGGTATAACCTTACAATCGATGCAACAACCCCTATCTCTCTTTCGAAGTAGGAAAAAATCTATCTGACTCGTATTAACCCCACTTTTAAATGTTACTAGGTGAGACTCCCTCTTCCTAAACCAAGTGTTTGCTAAGATCATATCATATGACAAACCAAAATCTAAAATCATTTCTCCACTTTCGTTTCTTTCTCCTATACCATAGCCTCCATGGATACTCTCAAATCCATCCCTACTAATGCCTACATGTCCATGTCCATTAAGGTCACCGCCGATGAAAAGCTTTTCACCATAAGATATCCCTTGTACTACTCCATCTAAATCTTCCCAAAATTGACGCTTAATGGAATCATCTAAACCTACTTGAGGTGCATAAACACTAATAATATTAATAATATCTGTACCTAATACTAATTTAATAAGTAAAATCCTATCACCCTTTCTACGGACCTCAACTACATTATCTATAAATTCACGACTCATAACAATCCCTACTCCATTCCTATTTCTATTTATTCCTGTATACCAAATCTTATATCCCCGAGGTTCTATCACTTTTGCCTTCTCACCTACCCATTTGGTCTCTTGTAGACATAAAATATCAATCTTTCTCCTACACATAACATCTACTAACTCTACCAACTTACCAGTTAAAGACCCTATGTTCCAAGTGGCTAACCTAATTTTATGGTCTTGGACTAACTTCTTTACCCCCACCCGTCCAACAAAGTGAGGGAACCCTTGCCTATTTGACACCACACCCGGGCGCCGGTGTAACGCGTCGCTTCCGGGCAACGACCTAGCAACCCTTGCCCATTTATCACTGCCTCCGGGCCTATAGAGTACAACGCGTCACTTAGTAGGGAACGCCCCAACGAAATTCTCATATTGGTTCAAATTCATAGGGTATGACTAAGTTTTTATGCTGGCTGTCACTAGCCTACCGCAACCCTCCTACTTTATCGGGGCTTGGGACCGGCAGTGTATAACTAAACAGTTATACACAGGCGGAGTTATCTTGCTAATGATAACTTGACATTAAAATATAGAATCAATTATCAAATGGAGATTATTCAATCTTGTGAAACTTCACATGCAAACATGGAAAACTGAAGTAAAGGATAGAATATTCCATTTCAATGGAGCGACCAAAAACTAAATATGTTTATTTAAGAGGATCAAAACAAAGTAATATGCTTAATGTATCGACTAAAACTGACCAGGAATCTTAATTAAGAATATCTACAAGAGAAAAACATTCACTCCAGAGATTTGCATTCCATAGATTTGCATTCCATGAGGCATTCATTCATGAATTGTAATTCTTCTTTCATGCAATTGGTAGAATAAAAACATATCATGAAGCAATAAAAGGCCCACGATAGTCAGTGAAGAAATAGAGGTTGTGCTTACAAATAAGTTAACACAGAACCTATGTCACAGGGATTCGGCTAGCAGGGTGCCACACCTGCGTCGACGCGACTCGACGCGGGTGCGGTCAACCCGATCCTGGGTGCGTTGACCGCACCCAGGATCATTTAGGTCTATTTTTTTTTGGATTTTTTTTTTTTAAATTTTCCCTATGCTGCAATTTTTTTTTTTAAAAATTCTGCTGACAGCAGCTGTCTGTCAGCTGCTCGAATTTTTTTTTAAAAAAAAATCTGCTAACAGTAGCTGTCTGTCAGCAGCTTTTCTGTCAGTTGTTCTGTCAGCAGCTGACAACTGATCTTTTTTTCGTAAGGGATTTTCTCTCTCCATAATAAATGATAATGATGGTGGTAGCCTTGCTTGTGCTATCGTGCAATGAAATTTGAAAAAACCAGCGTCGGGGGAACCCCGACCCCCTATATATATATATACATTTTTGCCCCTGCCACACCCCCGCACCCGGGGTTTTTGGAAGTGCCGAATCCCCACACCCGCACCCGCACCCATGTGACATAGCACAGAACATTGTGGAAAAACCAAAAGATTGGGGGAAAAAATAGTAGGAAGAAAATGGGTGTTCCAGATAAAGTATAGATATGATGAGATTATAGAAGGCCCAACTAGTGGCAAAAGGTCACAACCAATGGTGCTATATGGAATATGAAGAAACAATTCAGTCCGGTGGTAAAAAATTGTGATCATGCAAGCTGTACCTTTTATAGTTTTGTCTTATTGTGGGCTACTTTGTAAACTAGACATTAAAAATGTTTTTTTGCATGGGTAATTAAAATAAGTATATATGGGATAGTGAATCAGGTTTTATCAAGCAGGTCCTAGAAAACTGTGTGCAAGCCCAGTAAATTAAACCAAGCCTTAAGGGCATGCTTCCAAAGTTTACAAAAGTGTTTTAAGCAAGGTTGTAAGTATCATATCGTTACTCGTGTCAGTCAGGCCCAAAATAAGATACATACAAAAAAAATCATAATTTTTAATAAAAAATCAGAAAAAACTAGCAAAAGTTCTAAAAAATCTTAACACATGAAAAAATGATCAATTATACAAAATACAACTATAAAATCACATATAAAGTATTTATGTCTCTATAAGTTGCATAAGACATCATCCATCAAACATCAACTATCTCACGAGAACATGCCACAAGACTCATACTTTCATATTACATAAAAAAAAATATTATGGCAATAGTTGCACTCGATTTTCAATCGGTTTTCACTCATTACTTGGGTACCCCATTGCCATGCCGGATAATTTGATGCTATATTTGTTGGAGTGTAAAATTGGATTTCTACCTTGATATAAATCTCTAATTTCTGCAGATCCAACTTCGCATTAAGTTTGCGGGAGGCTTCAAGGGGGCAACAACCCCCGATGCAGAATTTTTTTGGAGGGTAGCCTTGTAATTTTACTCATAATAAATATTTTTTACCTTAACCCACTTCCTTGAGTGGAAAAATGGTGGAAATTCACTTTTACTTTAGCAAACCGCAAAGCCCTCTTCCTTGTGCACGAATCGGCCCCCAAATCGCTTTCACGAGTACTAGGGTGCGTTGATACCTCTCTAATGACTTTTACACAAATGAGGGAGTTGGCTTTCAAGAGGTCTTTAAAACCAAAAACTGAAAATTTACGATTCAGTCATTTTTTAAGTGTGCCCCACCTTGTATCATACGATAGGTATTGTATCGAACAATATATATGATACACACTCGTATCGCGATACAAGTGCATATCATATCAATATTCTTCATAGTAACAATACATATTGTACCATATCGTACGGTATAGTACAATACATACAACATTAATTTTAAGTATAGTTGGCAAACTTGTGACTCGAATCTGGATCACCTGATCCTTGACTCGCGAGTCAACGGGTTGACTCGGTAACTCAGACGAGTTAGAACATGAATTTTTTAGTGTTAAGATAAGGAAAAAATCAAACTCCGAACTGTATAATCACTAAATTTAGCACCACATCAATGACTAAGCTATATGTATTCAACTATACATAATTGTTGATATTATGATTTAAAAATAGATGATTCTTTATAAAAATTATCCTTTTATAAGCATTATGCATTAAAACCACGAAATGCATGACAATAGACATATAAGTGGCATGCGGATCGGTGGTCCTAAATTGGTGGCCCAGTTGGGGTCCAATCTGGGTCGACTCAGGCGATTCTCGAGTCAACTAATTGGGTTTGCCAACTATGGTTTTAAAAGAGCAGCTGATATTTCACTTCTCATATATTGAGAAGAAAAAGTATGATTATTGTCCTATTATATGTTATGATATCAAAATAACAAGAAGCTTTGAATCACTGATTAACAGAGTAAAAGAGTTTTGCAAGATGATATTAATAAAATACACCTTGGAAATTGAGATACTTTCTTAGGAATTAGGCACAAAGGTGTCAAGCAGGGTTGTTAAAAGCAGGCCTTGAGGCGAGGCCCTTTGCCCCTCAAGGCGCCAGCCTAAGGCATGATATCATTATTTTATTATTATTATATGATTAATAATAATAATAATTATATAATAATAATTATATAATAATAATAATAATGATAATAATAATAATAATAAGAGGAGGAGGATTTTTTTTAAAGTTTTCAAATTTTTTTTTTGAGGCTTACGCTTTACTTTTTTATTTATTTGTAATTTTAGATATTTTTTATAGGTTTTTTTTAATTTTTCAAAAAAAATTTGAGGCTTACGCTTTACGCCTCGGGGCTTACGTCTCACCTCAGTTTTTGGTGGAGCACCTTAACGCTTTTCACAACATTGGTGTAAAGGAATGATGAAGATGTAATTTTTGTTGATGAATTATACACAACTATGGAAGAAATTCTACCTTATTTGACAATCACACACTTAGATATTATTTGTGCGGTCAACAATGCATGTCAATTCATGCTTTATCCTACAAATGGCATATGGATGCATTAAAAAGGATAATACGATACGTAAAGGGCACAATTTTATAGGGAACAATTTTCATAAATTGAATTTGTAGGATGTGCGGATCTATATAGTCAAACCTAGTCGGTGGACTCCTAAAAAGACTAGTCGGTACCTTAAATAAAAAAATATAAAAATATGCAAATGAACTGCTAAAATTAGTAACAAACATGCTTTCATGTACAATGAGTGGCTTGCTTATAGCAACAAAAAATAATCAGCAACAGCAAAATTTGATTAAGAGTAATTTGCTCAGATCAATTACAGAACTTAACAAAATTTTAAATTCCTCTTCTGATACACATAGAGAATTGCTGAAATTAAAAAAAAAACACACACACACACACAAAAACAAAAGAATATTTTCTGTTCTTCCATTAAAAGATGGACAAGATTAGCATGACAAAAAGGTGGCACCATATTCAATTCATACAATGATGTCATGATTATTGTGCTATAGACATGGAAAATCCATGTATAAAAAATTTCAGATATTAAACTGTCATTTACAGCAAAAAGAAAAACTAGCTGCAGAGACAGAGAGATGGGAACAGAGAGAGAAGAAGAAGAAGAGGCAGAGGAAGGGGGAAAGAGAAAGAGAGACAGAGAGAAGAAGAAGAAGAGGCAGAGGAAGGGGAAGAGAAGAAGAAGAGGCGGAGGAAGGGGAGAGAGCAATGTTGTGAAAAGCGTTGAGGTGAAGCATAAAGAGGTGGAGGCGTACTTGGAGCAACGGTGGAGGCGTACTTGGAGCAACGGTGGAGGGCGAGAGCGCTTGAGCCTGTGAGAGAGAGGGAGGTTTAAACATAAAATGAAAAAAAACATTAAACATAATGACCCTCTCGCCTAGGCGAGGGCAGTTTAAGCCAGAGTTACCGGAAGCTTCTTAGGTAGGTGGGAAGCGCGCTCACCGAAAACTCGCTTTGGAAGCGCGATGCTCCTTGCTTCCGAAACTTCATGGGAATCTTGATTCCCCCACGCTTCTTCTATGCTTCCAACACACATGGTATATATTTCCTATATGCTTTTATCATGTTTCTTTTCATGTTTTTCATGTATTTCCTCTCACGCTTTCACTCACTTCCCATGTACTTTCTCTCATTGTTAGATTTTAACAAAAATTTAACTCTTTTACTGAAAAATCATGAAATATAAGAATAATCAATTTTATTTTAGGTTTTATTTGCTTCTTGTTCGATTCTTATTCAGTTATCATATATGCTTCATTTTTTATTTATATTTCGCTTTCAAATTGCACTTCCCGCTTTCTATAAATTTCAAAATGCCTCGCTTCTCGCTTCCGCTTCTCTTATTGTTTCCTGCTTCCGCTTCCTAGTCTGGCAACCTTGGTTTAAGCACCGACTAGGCGCCTAGTCAGGAAAATCAGTATCCCTATTGGGGTAAACTAGGAATCATATGGATTTCTTGTTTTTTTGACTATATAGGTGAGGATAAATTCATATTTTGGATTTTCTGATCTTGATTGATCATGTGAGCTAGTTTCAATTAGATCCTGATTGCTGCATATTTTCCTGTACAAATATGATGTAATGAAAGAGAAAGAGATAGAAGAGCGTTGCATGATCTGTGGTATGGATCAAGAGCTTACTAAATAGTTTTCGATCCTAGAGAGATAAATCAATGATTTTTAGGTTAATAAAAGTGCAGGGGCACTTGCAGCAAGTCCAGTATTTCATGATAGATTTGAACACATTCATACATACTGTCATTTGTTGGAGAAAACATAAAAGGCAATGCAGAATTTGGTAATCCAGTTATGGATATTGTCTGGACTAAATCTTTGTTTAGATTTAGTCTGCATGGAAATTTAGAATGGTGGAATCTCACTGCAACATGATGGTTACCTAACAAGTAGAAAATATTATGGTCAAGTCTCTTTTGTGGTGGAGGGTGATTTACACTTTGGAGCTCAATTCGATAAGTCATTAATCATTTTTCACTCCGACATTCCTTCCTTTAGGTGCTTCTTGTAATCATAAGAATGTTGGTCAACATATTTGCCGATCCTTGGGCTTCATTCTTGTGAACTTTTGCTGGTAGTTCACTTCCTGGAAACATTTTTTAGAATAATCCAAGTGAAATCTGAACTTTGATTCTAAATGATGCAAACCACGCCATTTTATGGTTACAAGGTCAGTCACAAATTCAAGACCACAATCTGGTTGTTTAACAATCAAGGAACCCGAATGGCTTCTCTAGATTTGCACATGTTAATGCTTGAACAATAGGAGTCTCAGAATTTTGTGAACTATGTTTGGTCTTGTCATCCTTTTTATACTTTTATACAGGCATGGGAAGTACAAAATTCAGTATTCAGGTTTTAGATATGTCACCTAGAGCAACTTACTGAAGATCAACAGATGCATATGGATATCATAAAGTTCTATTCTTAGTGCTACATGCCTAGTTAATTTTAATGAAATGTCCTGCCCTAATAAGGAAGATAACCACAGGACAATGTTATTAGAAATTGTTGCAACATAAATGGTAAATATGATTTTACTCTTAAAATCACAAAAACAGTATTCTGTTTTCTGGCTTAGAAAGTAAGAATATATATGAGGAAATTTATTTGTCGGAGTTGCTTGTCAAGAATGTGGGCAGTATTAAAACCTAGAAGTTAAGTTGTATGATCAGGAAAAAGGCTCTCAGTTCTGTCTTCCATTACGTAGATGGTTGTGATGATATAATAATATACAAATGATCTATCCTATACATGCATATCCACGTGGCGTTTGTGTTGCCCTTTGTACCTGATTTAGTTATGAATTCTTTTCTGTGATACTTTCATCATGTCCTGTCATGTTATGTTTCCCATATTCCCTGTGGCAGGGCAAAAAGGTCCTTGATGCTTTTGAAGTAGCTGGTACGCATTTTCAAGCTCTGTTAAGACATGCTGCTATTCCCTAGCAAAATTGTATCCTGCTTAACTGTTTATGAAGTCTGCCAGCACTGAGGAGGGTCCAACATTCGCATTAACCTTATGCCAACAAGAGTTGCAATGGAAGTACAGCTACGAGAATTTTTTATTATTGCATATTCTTTTAAGCTTGCTCAGCAGATTGACCAACTGATTTTATGTTTGGTGATTCCTGTGCATTGAACATCTCTTTTTAGTGTGCTATGGTTTTCCATTGTACCAACGGGGGCTCCGCTTGTTTTGTAGGAGCAGCTAGTGCACATCACCTTGTGTTGGGACGTTGCAGGTTTAAAACCCAATGGGTATAGTTGTATAACCGGTAGGGGTCTGCCTAACCCCAGCTTGCCTTTCAAAAAAAAAAGAGTTAGTTCAGTACTGCTTGCCTTATACCCATGTTGTATACAATAATTTTGCATTCTATCCACATCTTTATGTAATCCTCTGTTCCCTTCTTCAGGAATTGTTGAAACTTTTATATCATGTAATTTTTTCACTTTCCTGACTGTTTGTTTAGGGATACGAGCTACTGAAAATAGCTTTTCTGGTGTTGGACATTGACATTTCCTAATCTTTTCTTTTATTGTATTTATGCAAAGTAGGCAGTTCCTGATTCAATAGCAAGCCTTCAGAATTTGCAGGAATTGCATCTTTCTTCCAATCTTTTGTTGTCACTGCCAGACTCGATTGGACTGTTGTTTAATTTGAAGATACTAGATGTCTCTGGAAACAAGCTAAAAGCACTACCTGATAGCATCTCTCACTGCAGGTATTTATGCCGACTCTCATGTTGCATTTGTTCTCTAAATTTTGGGAAAGTTTTAGTTATTGATCAACTTTATTGAAACAGGTCATTGGTGGAGTTGGATGCAAGCTTTAATGAGCTCACTTATCTACCAACAAACATTGGGTATGAATTGGTGAACCTGCAAAAGCTCATGGTGCATCTTAATAAGATACGTTCTCTGCCTTCTTCAATCTGTGAAATGAAATCTTTGAGGCACTTAGATGCCCATTTCAATGAGCTTCGTGGTCTGCCTCTTTCAATAGGGAGGCTGGAAAATCTTGAGATCCTGAATCTGAGCAGCAACTTCAGTGATCTAACGGAGCTTCCTCAGACAATCGGGGATCTAATAAATCTCAGGGAACTTTATATTAGCAACAATCAGATCCATGTTCTGCCTGAATCATTTGGTAGGCTAGAGAGTTTGATTAAGCTCAACCTGGACCAGAATCCCTTGGATATCCCACCTATGGAAGTTGTGGTCCAAGGTGTTGAAGCCGTGAAGAGTTACATGGCAAAGAGGTGGGTGGACCTTTTGGTGGAGGAGGAGCATCGGAGCATGCTAGAAGCTAATAGCCAAGCTCAAACTGGTTTTCTGACACGCAGCACTTCATGGTTAAACAATTGGGTTTCTGGGCTTGCTGGTTATTTGGCCGCGGCAGGGCAATCGCCTAAAGATCCCATGCTCGATCAACTACTATGATATTTCTGGCCATCTTTTCATGCTACACGGTGCTGTAGATTGCACATTGTCCTGTACAGTTGTAATGTGTGTAGGTTTTAGTTATTTCGCTAGAAGACGAATCCTGGGTGTAATATTAGAGGATCAACAAGCAAGTTGCAGTTCCTTGTTAATTGTCCAACCTGGTTTTGCTTGTTCTCTGCTCTTATTCAGAAATTTGTTCATATCTTTTCTGAAACACTATTCAAGAAAATTTGTAAACATTTCACATCTGAAGTATATAGTTGTCCTTCTGATCGCTGTTTTTGCCTTCTGTGAATTGAGTTTGCACCTTGTTTACTACAACAACAACAACTACGCCTTCATCCCAAAACAATTGGGGTCGGCGATATGAACCAAAAAAGAAAATCATTCTGGGTCTTCCACATGAATCCTTCTCTTCCAATCATTTCTATCCAATGCCATGTTCTCGGTGAGGTTCAAAGCATTCATATCCTTTCCTATCACCTCCATCCATGTCTTCCTAGGTCTACCCCGACCTCTTTTAACTAATATATTTTCTCATTTCTCCATTCTTCTAACTGGCGCATCATTAGGCCTTTGCCGAATATATCCAAACCACTGTAAACGATTCTCTCTCATCTTATTTTCAATGGGTGCAACGCCTACCTTCTTACGTATCTTCTCGTTCCGAATCTTATCTTTTATCGTATTTTCACACATCCATCTCAGCATGCACACCTCAGCTACGTAAAGCGGGCCTAATAGTCTCTTGCACCTTGTTTACTCTTTACTAATTAATGATGCACGTGGGAAATCATTCAGTGACTTTGATTTAGAAGCACAAGGGAATATTTGATAGGTGTTAGCATGCAAAGAGTAGGATAACATATACTGGTAAAAAACATTCCTTTTGAATTGTTTGATTTAGAAGCACAAAACACCATTATCAGGTGGTCCGTTGTTTCTGCAAGCTTTTCTGATTCATCCATAGCTCATTATCATCAAATACTGGTAAAAAACGTTCCTTTTGAATTGTTTGGTCAAACAAACACTGAGCTATGTCCAGGCATCCACAGTTTACATACATCTCAATGAGAGCTGTTGCCATCAGAATATCTGCATTAACTCGGTCTGAATTATATAACCATTCTAGCATACTCGAAGCTCCAAGACGATCGAGCACAGGCCAACGGCAAACTCGACCAGCATGCTCTGTTCGGTTTTGCCGTTGCGTTGCATCATGGTGAAGAACTCCAATATGCCACCGTGATAACCATTATGCATGCTGGACTATTTGAGAAAATCTCTTATAAGCATTATATCAAGCGTCATCATTGGAATTAGGGCTGGTAAATGAGCGAGCTTGGGCTGTTCTGGCTCTGATCGTTAAGGGTGCACCCCTGCTCAGGCTTGGCTCATGAGCTCGTTTTCTTAAAAAAAAAATGTTTTTTAAAGCTTGACAATATATAAACATATTATTTATTTATATATAATGCATGTATAAAACATATATAATATGCATTTTATGTATATAATATATGTATAAAATACATAATATATAAATATATAATATGTAAAACAAGCCTGTACGAGCCAAGCCGAGCTTGCCAAGTTCATGATTGTCTCATTTAGTTAATGCATGCCGGTGAATCTGTTTACCTCTTGCCAAATCTGATGATCCCTCAAAACCTTTTAGCACAAAAATGAAACTAAATTTATCAGCCACCAAAACCTAGGGGTAGTATTGAAACGTGATGTGGATTAGTTTCAATTTTGTCAAAAGTTTTGGTTTAGTTAAATAGTTGGTTTTGAAATTTAATTAATTGTAAAGAGCAAGTAATAATTATTATTATTATATCAGAATAGGAAGTTGGCTGCATATTCTCCTGCATGGCCAGCAGGGTGGTTGTGAGGGTGCTGAGATGAAAGCACCCGATCTCAAACCCTGCTGGTGCACGGGTATGTCCTTAACTTTTAGAGGTGGGCCACACAAGGCAGGATGATCATGGGGCCTCACCCGGGGTTTTCCTTGCTTTGGCGAGGGTTCCGTCATTAAAAAAAAAAAAAAGCTTTCATTGCCAAGTGGGCTTTCCTTGTGGTAAAAGGTCCGTCAGCGCTTCCCATCCTCTTCTATTTACGTATTTGATCTGTTGTATAACATGGACCATATATGGTACATGTAGCAGGACAATGTAATGTGTTTGAGTGGGATTAATTTTTGAGTCAATGAACAGACATGAGTTATTGCCATGGCGCTAGGAATGGCAGTGGACAGGGGGAAAACGGGGCCCCGCCCCGACTCGCCTCGTTTGGACCGGGGATGAAGAGCATCAAATGGGGATGGAGGCGGGGATGAAGGTTAAAATCCATCCCCATGCGGGGATGGACTTACGCTTTCCCCCACCCACCCCGATCCTCGCCTTGCCCCGCCCATCCCCAATCCTTCTAAGGGATGAAAATAGACCGAGGGGAAACGGGCCCCGTTTGGACCGGAAGGGGGTTGGAGGTTAAAATCCATCCCCTTGCGGGGATGGAGATGAAGACCTTGTCCCCTGCCGGTCCACTGCCATCCCTACATGGCTAGCTTGCAACCACCCAAGAAAGTAGAACATTTTCAAGTTCATGAGAAAAGTCTGCTCAGCTCAGCCACTTTTTCTTATTGTTGCAAACATGAGAAAGTGAAAGTTGAGATTCCTCGATCCACTTGAGAAAGCTCCTTCCTTGAAAACTTGAGAAAGTTCCTCCCTGAAAACTTGAGAAAGTTAGTTGCAAGACTGATCCCGTCACCAAATTTCTCAAGCTTGAACCTTATGAAGTGTGATGACTCATCTCACACTTGACCAAAGCAAACGTGCTCTAAGGGTACATTTGAAAATAAGAAAAGATGCAGAAAAAGTGAAGATAGAAAAAAACTATGATTTTCTTACTGTTCCAAACGAGAAATTTTCTCTGGCAGATTTTTTCTAAAAAGTATATTTTTTGATAATAAACATTCCTCCAAAAAGGTGGAGGAATGCTTTCTACTAAGAGAAAAAGAGAAAATGGTGATTTAGACTCCCCACCACCTATCTCACCGCCACCACCATCACTATTCCTTCCAAAAAATTGTAATCTGAGATCATGATTTTCCAGCAAGATTGAAGCTTTGAAATGGGGATGGGGGGGGGGGGGGGGGAGTCGCCGTGGGGGAGGAGAGGGGTGAGGCACAACAAAGGCGATGGTGATGAGCCTCTGCTTGGACGTGCGAAGGGTGAGGCAAATGCAGAGGGCTTTCAGGAACGGGAAGGTGACTGTCCTCTACCTCCTCATGATGGTGGTGGTTCTCCGTGATACCATCGGCAGGCACTGGTAAGTTCGGCACACCGGAGCAAGACTTCAATGCGATCGACACATCGGAGCAGGCAAGTTCTGCACCTCCGCGGCACCCGAGTCGATCTCGAGTACAGCGCCACCTCCTCTTCATCCTACGCCACTGTCGCTCTCCTTTCTCTCTCTCATTTTTTGAACATTTTTTATTTTATTTTTCTCATGCACACAAACAAGTGAAACTTTTCATTTAAAAAAATTACCATATCAAAACTTCTTAAGCAAAATTTAATTTTCCTATAAAAATTTTTCTTGCTTCCAAACATGCCCTGTATCTTCCCGTCTTTCTCACAGCACTTGTGTCTCACTTCTTTGTTTTTCTTTTGATGTGTGCTATGATTCATTAATTTAGTGTGTGAGTTTGATTTAAGTTTAATAAGTGAGTTTTTGACCTAATAACGTTTGATTTAGCAGAAGACAGCCTAGATACCATTTTGAGTTTTTTTTTCCTGTATCTCACAGGGACAGCCATTTTGACTGCATGTCCCTGGCAACACGTGCGGCACATTGATTTGGACATGGATTTATATGTTCATTATTTTAATATTTTTAGTGACTTTTTACTCTTTGTAAATAGTACTTTAATAAAATTATATTTTTTAATACTAAAATATCAAAACCAATTGTTATTGATTAAAAAATTAAAAATCTTTGTCCCCTTGTATTATATTTTTGGGGGTATTAGCTCAAAACTATTTAGGTTTTCTACCCATTATTATATATTTACTTAAGTTAGTGAAGGTTTATTTATTCTTACAAGTTTAGTCTGACATTGAAGAGTACAAAAATTTCACTTGCCTTTATTTAGAGGAGGAGTTGCCTTTACGAGCAAGACTCATTGGGAGCATGTCAATTTGAACTTTGAATCTTGGATTTGGATTTTAGTTTTGGCTCGATAAGTTGAGTCAATCTAACGACTTGATTCGGTTCAGTTGGTCTCTAACAATTCTTTTTAGTACTTGGGACCATGACCCAATTTCTAGATATTTGGTTTACCTTGAAAGTGGCATGTTTGTCCTGTTGACCAAGGCCATCTACCTTTATTTTCCCCCTTGTTGTTTGGCCAGCTCAAGCCCTTTATTGCTAGCCGTTAGGTTTTCTTAATGCACTTTATGAGTCTTAATTTTTAAGTGTTGGGTTAGGGCTTATATATATACCTTAGTCTTCTCTTATTCTCATCACTTACTCACAACTCTCCTCTCTCTCTCTCTCTCGCTTGAGTTTTTTAGCTCACTAAAACTCTCTTTCTCCTTGGTTCTTTTTGTCTTATAAATTAATATTTTCAAGCTTTTTATCTAAAATAACAATCGAATAAGAATCATAAGTTTTTCAACGTACCAAAAATCACCTAAAACAAACACTCAGTTCAAAAGTTATGGCCAAAACAAAATTTATTACTAAATTAGATATGACCAAGATCCAATTTTTGTTTGAATCCAAACCCACTTGTCAAGATGACAATATAGACTATCATCCTAGCATTCGGGACTTAGATTTGAATCCAGATAAAAAAAAGCTCTCATTTGTCATCCAAAAATCATTTCTCGTTCACATGATGGATCTAGATCCATATCCAAATAGACCCTCATATGTTCTAAGCTCATCCATCATTCCTGTGAAGTGAATCCAGATCTAAACATTGGGACTACACTCTAGATTGTCATTCCAACCAAATGAACTAGATCCAGTTCAACTTTTTGAATTGGATCCAGGTTAGATTGTCATCCCCAGGATGGATCTAGATATAAAATCCAAGATGACAATCTAGACCATCGTAAAGAGTAGAAGATCTAGATCCAAACCCCAAAATGAGAATCTAGATTGTTGTCCCAACTTCAATTGCTGTCCTAGATGAGGATTACTATTTTGGACCTGTTTTCATATGAGGAAAGGTGTTTTGAGCCCCAAAAAACCTTCCAAAAACCCAAAAATTTGCCAAAAAACATTTCAAAGTCCAAAACTTAGCCCCCTTAGCTTACCAAATCTATCTTTCTTAACTCTTAAGTTAAAATTAACCAATTATATTATGCCACATCATTCTTTTAGCCAAACAGATCCAAGCTCCTGCATGAAATCTGAATTTGGATCTTTTAACCCAAAAAATCTAAAACCTAGGCCTAGGACCCAGTCCTATATTTATAGGGGTTTAGCCTTCCTACTTCAGTTTCTATGATCTATGGACCCCCCTATGCTCAATCTATGATCTTTAAGCCTTCATTGATCTCAGCCTAGTGCACCCATACATAAATCTAAATCCTACCTTAACATAGATTTAGTTCCTTGTCTCACCTAACCTCTCTAGAGCCTCTGCCTAACTGAAGCTTTGCTCTTTTATTGTCATTCTTGTTATCATCATAAAAAGGACTACCTAAGCTTGAGGTGAGACTTGTGTTCATGTATTTCTCTCATTTTATTTGATTATTTCATGAATTTATCTAACATATACCATATTGATTGTTTTTGAATGTTTTTGAGCTTTGGCGGTGAGGCTCACCTCTTTCTCGATATTCACGTAGGAGGTATAGTGTGTTGCACACTAAACCCAAGATCAAAAGAGAGCCGACATTCCTGCCAAGGTTGATCCCTTCTTACGGGAGAAGGGACGATGCTCAACTTGCAAAGCAGAGATCCCATATCTTCATCAATTAATCTAGATTTAGTGCTAAAACGTATCTTTGTCAAAACCCATCGGATCCACCTATTCAGAGATCCTTAGCAAACAAATGTCAATAAAGCTTGAATCTATGATTTCTAACTCGATAATTCCATGCCTTCAATAGCACCAAACCTTTATATATATATATATAATGGTTTTTAAAATCATAAAATTTTGGTACATTAAGAATCATTGAACTTTTATGCTTTTGAAAAATTCTTCTTAAGCATTGCGATTATATGATCTAAAACATGTTTTTATTAAACAAACCATATATATCACATCTATAGAGTTTTTTAGACAATTCAATCATTTGCTTAGATGGTTTGAGGTAAGTACACATGATAATACACAAAAAAGGGCTGCATAGAGCCTGAGCCCAGAATTTTAGAGTTTGGTTGGTTTAAAAGTTGAACATTCGAGCTCAGCTGGGGTGAAGCTCAAGCTGGCCACTTTTAAGCTCTGTTTGAGAGCTGGCAAATAGACAGAGTTTATGTATTTGGAAAAGGCAGCTACCACCTATAGAAGGTGGTAGATACCAAATCTAGTTTTTAGTGCAAATACAAAAGGGAGGAGGTCTCACCTCCTCAAATGTGGAAGCTTTATCCTCAACATCGTTGTTCTGGACATCCACCATGAAGGTAGTTTGAGTATGACTTTACCAAATGCATAATCTCCTTCCCTAGCTGCCACTCCCCAAATAGGGCCTGAACCAACAAAGTTCCTAATTACATGACCTTTTGAATAAGGTCTAAACCGTAGTTACCAAAGGCTTCTTGCTAAATGGAGAAACTTGATTTCTCGGTGAAGCAGGTTATATGTTCTCTCCCTCCCTCCCCCCAAAGATGGTCGTTAGTTACATCTCGTGTTCGGGGTCCAAATGAGTGCCACATATATAAGCACATGGGGCTCGTATCCCTGTGTGTGTCAACATCACTTAGCATCAGAACCTGGTGCAGTTGCAAAGACTTAAATTCCCTTTATTGTTATGCTCGCCATGAAATGATGATTTGAGAAAAAGACAAAAATGCCCTCCATCTAGAAAAGTGAAGCATTGGTTTGAGAAGAGGACAAAAATGCCCTCCATTTAGAAAAGTGAAACGCCGGTTCGAGAAAAGGATCAAATTATCCTTGATCCAGAAAAGGGATCATGATCTTAACTCTTAAAATAGTCCAAATGTTCCATTTTTGCCCGAAACAGTAAACTTTTGCAATTTCTGCTGTAACAGGAGCTCCCTTTGACTATGCACCCTTTGCCATCGTCTGCTGCCATCGAACCCTCTTTTGTCATCGTCTGCTGCCACCAAACCCTCCTTTGCTGTTGTCTGCTTCCACCGGAGCACCCTTCACTATCGTCTACTACCGCCAAAGCACCCTTTGACATCGTATGTTGCCACCGAAGCATCCTTTCCCATCGTCTGCGCAATGGTAGTATTATTGCTACCATCGGCTGCGTCTCCCTTCTGGGTGTTTCTCCTCCATTGTCGAATTACCAAAACTCCTATCGTTTTGGTGAGTTTCGTGTAAGGTTTCGTTATGCAAACAAATTGATTTATAAATCTGAATGCTAAATCTTACAACTATGTGGCCATCTTTATGCTAAATAACATGTATTTTCATACTGAAACAAATCAATTTGTACCTATCCACCTTCTGGGCATCAAAAAATAGTTAGCACAATTTGTTCTTATGAAGGCCAAACATTTCAACGATATGTACTTATGAAGGCTAATTTTCTACAATGATTTGTACGTTTGAAGCATGAACGATTTATACGTTTAAAGCCATAACGATTTAATGAAACTACCATAATTTGTACTTAATTTTGATAAATTGTACAACAATGTATACGTATGAAGCCAAACGTTACAACGATATGCATGAAGGTTGCAATTTATACAACGATTTGTAAGTTTGAAACATCAACTATTTATATATTTAAAGCACTAGTGATGTGTATTTATGAAGTTACCTTGATTTGTACTTAAGTTTGCTAAATCTCACAACGATGTTTACTTATGAAGCCAAATATTACGATAATTTGTAATGTTGGTGATTGTTTAACGAATGTGATAATTTGTATTATTATATACTTAGGGAGGTAGTTGTAATGTATAATGATGCAGTTAAATTTATGTGTTGTTAGCAATGTCTACAGCTCGTCAGACAAGAAATAACCCTTCATTCTATGAGATGAATATTAGAGAAGTTATCTGCCAGTCCTATCTATATGAGCATTATGAAAGGTACTAAAATATAATGAAGATTGAAAATGATAAAGACAGAGAGAAAGCGTTGAAATTATATTATGCGGAGGATTATCCATCAGATATTGAGGTTAAAGACCAAAGGAAGAAAAAAGATGACTAAGAGAAGGAAAAGCAAATGAATAAGGAGGAGGAGAATGAAAAGCAAAGGCAAAGGAAGAAGGCGGAGGAGAGGGAAAGGCAAAGGAAGAAGGAGGAGGAGGAGAATAAAAGGCAAAAAAAAGAATAAGGAGGAGGAGGAGAGGGAAAGGCAAAAAAAGAATGAGGAGTAGGAGAGGGAAAGGCAATTGAAAAAGAAGAAAGAGGAGGAAGAGAAGAAAAGACAACTGATGAAGCAAGAATATTTTGAAAAGCACAGGAGGATAATGCAAATGAAAAAGGAGATAGAGGAGAGAGAAAGGCAAAAAAAGAATAAGGAGGAGGAGGAGGAGGAGAGGGAAATAAAATTGAAGAAGGAGGAAGAAGAGAAGGAAAGGCAAATGATGAAGATGAAAGGCAAAAGAAGAATCATCAGGAGAAGGAAGACTAGGAAGAGAAGAAAAGGCAAAGGAACAAGAAGGAAAACGAGGAAGAGAAGAAAAGGCAAATGAAGGACAAGGAGGACGAGAAAGAGAATGAAAGACAAAGGAAGGAGAAAGGGGACAAGAAAGAGAAGGAAAGGGAAAGGAAGAAGCAGGAGGAGGAAGAAAAGGAAAGGGAAAGGAAAAAGCAGGAAGCGAAAGAGAAGGAAAGGGAAAGGAAAAATCTAGAGGAGGAAGAGAATGAAAGAAAAAGGAAGGAAGAAGTAGAGAAGGAGAAAGAGCACGGGAAAGATAAGAAAAGAGAAAGGAAGAAGCAGGATGAGGAAGAGAAGTTAAGGGAAAGGAAAAAATAGGAGGAGGAAGAGAAGGAAAGGGAAAGAAAGAAAGAAATTAAAAAGCAGAGGAAGGAGGCGATGGAGTGAAGGATGGAAGAAGTAGAAAAACAATGGGATATGGCGGAGCAACAAGAAAGGCATATGATGGAGGGGATGAAGAGGAGAAATTTATGACCAAGGTACGTAAATCGATCTTGTCTGTCATAATTTACTGTGATAGGTATTACTGTGATAGTGATTACTATATATAGCAATTATTGTGATAGCGATTCATGTATAGCGATTACTATGAATGATTTATTGTGATAGATATTACTATGTATAGTGATTACCATGTATAGCGATTACTGTGATAGTGTGTGTGCAATGATTATTATTTATAGCAATTACTGTCTATAGTTAGGTGTATAAGTACAAATAAGACTAATTTACAATTGATACAAATAATATGTTATTTTGTGTTACAGTGAGGTCAGAAGAGAAGTAGAGCACCAGGTGAAAACCTTGGAGAGCGGTGTCAGTGGTCTGTAGTTCTATTATGGTATGATCAACTGAGTGCATATCAAAAGGATCGATTACAAAATATGCACTTTGATGGCCTTCTGGACCAACATTATTTTAAAATATGTTGGAACACCATACCCACCTGGGTAAATAAGTAAAATCATCAGATGAACACATTCCAGTTTGATTCTTTTGAGATCACCATGACCCTAGAAGATGTGGCACAAATTACTGACCTTAAGTACTATGAGAGTGATGTCCTATTACGGGATTCAAACTATAACGCAAGAAAAAAGTGCACGGCCATTCTAGGAATGTTGATGGACGACTGGAGTCAATGCATTTCTAATGGAAGCAGTTCCACATTGATGAAAGTTTTTTCTTTTCGTAATAAATGGAAAGGTCAGTCTGTTACATGTGCATTTGAAAGAGCTGACCAAGAGTTGTGCGGTTTCCTTCTTTATTTTTTTTGTCTTACTTTATTTTCTGATTGTTCTGGTTCGAGAATAAGTTACTTGTGGATGCAGTACCTGGAAGACTTAGATGAAGTCAACAACTATGCATGGGGTGCTACTATGCTCGCATACTTGTACAATCAACTTTATCGTGCGAGTAAGAGTATGAAAACTGTCGAGGGGTTTTTGTCATTTGTTTAGGTATTTATTTATTACATATTTAGTACTTGTAGACTAAGCTCGTTGAAGGCTATAGTGCTACTAATATATTGTTTTTGTAGGCCTGGGCGTGGGAGCATATTATCGCATTGCGTCCTTAGTGTGGCCCTGCGATTTATGGTTTTCTAAAGATCGGCCGGTGGGCTAGACTAAATGTCAAGGAGGATAATGCTAAGTTCATTTTAGATGAGCTGCAACTAAATGAGGTAAATTGTTTAAAATCATTTACAATCGGTTCAACAATTATCATTCAGTTGTATAAATCGTTGAAATGTTTAGCATTCTTAAGTAATCATCGCTGCAGAATTTTGTCTTTGTTAGTATAAATCGGTATCGCTTTAGCATTTATCTTTTAGTACTGTAAATCATAGTAATCATTTGCATTCTTAGTAATAGTCGTTGTAATATATTTAACACTCATTATTATAAATAATTTTAATATTTAGCATTCATCAGCATGAATAATTGTCTGTACCTAAACCATAATCTCCAATGTACAGGTTGTGTGAAGATTGTATGAAGATGGGGAGAACAAGGATCAAGAGCTTGTTGTTGATGGTGTGAGACTGTCTGACCGTGATATTTGGCTATTTAGCAATTATAAAACTGAGTTGCAGCTTGGTAGTCGAGTTCTCCTGCAATCTAGCTTGGGACAATCTATCCCAAAGAAGCCTGTAGAAGTGAGAAGGAAGATGAATAGTGGTGGGGCCAGGAATGTGAATTGACACGAATGTTATAGGGAACAATTGGATAGCTGAAACAAAGGAGGTGTTCATGCCATAGCGTATGATTATAAAAAACGACAATATGATTCCGACTATTTTCAAAAATATTGGGAACCCATGCATTGAAATCTGGAGATTGAGAATATTGGGAACCCATGCCTCCCTCCTATCCCCCATCATGTCGCATCCCAACATAGAAAACCCGTCCATCGTCTCCCTCTGGCTACAACAACGATTACCTCAGTAACAGTACACGATGAGGAGTGATCAGAGCTCATAAAAGAGAACGTAGTCTGCGGCACAAAGTTCCAGATATTGAAGAGGGAAAATAAGGACTTACAGAAGGAGGTGAACAATTTGGGGAGACAAATGCAGTCACTGACAGAGATGATGACCAATGTTTATAATAAGATCGAGGAAACCAAGAGGCCATCGAGGATAGAGAGTCCACCAAGAAAAAGAAAGAGACAATTTGTATGTCATGGTCCATATGAGTTGTCAAGTGCCACTAAATAAACGATAGCGATTCTTTTTATCCCGATAATTATTTGTTGTAATTCTATAATTCTTTATTGTAATTTTATAATTATTTTTTGTAACATGGCATTCTTTAATTGTTTAATTCTTTTTTTAATAATTATAACATACAAGTGCCACTGAACAGATCATTATAATGTTCGGCCTTCATAAATAAAAGTGATCACATTTGGTTTTTATAAGGAACCACGATTGGCTTGCAATCAGTTATATATAAGAGATCACGATTTGGTTTTTATAGAAGGTGTTCTATCACAATCTGTACAACCATTCAATCTAAACCCATCAAATAATTGAGCCAAATCTGTTTGAATATCCTATTGCAATTTTCCTTCACGAGCTTTGTCCTAGAGAACGATACCTTCCATCACGATTTATATAATGACATTCAAAAATGGTGGAAAATAAAAAATAAACAAATCGACATGATGTTTAGACTTAGTAAAGAACAAATCAAGTTAACTTGACTGATACAGACGTCATTGTGTATATCGCTCTAGGTGTGGGAGCATAGTAAAGAAAAAATTGTTGAAGGTTATAGTCTTACTAATATATTGATTTTGTAGACCTGGGCATGGAAGCATATTGTGGCATTGCAACATAAGTGTGGCCTTGCGATTTGTAGTTTTTCAAAGATCGATTGGTGGTCTAGAATTAATGTAAAGCAAGATAATGGTAAGGTCATTTTAGATGGTCTATAATTAAATGAGGTAAATGGTTTAAAATTGTTTACAATCGTTTCAACATTTATCATACAGTATTATAATTCGTTAAAATGTCTAGCATTCTTAAGTAATCATCGTTGCATGACTTTGTCTTCGTTCGTACAAATCATTATCGCTTTATCATTTATTTTTCAGTACTGTAAATCGTTGTAATCATTTTCTTTCTTAAGTAATGATCGTTGCAGGATTTTATACTCTTTAGTATAAATCGTTATCGCTTACGCATATAACTTTCAGTACTGTAAAACATAGTAGTCGTTTGCATTCTTAAGTAATGATCTTTGCAGGATTTGGTATTCCTTAGTACATATCGTTATGCCTTTAGCATTTAACTTTCAGTACTGTAAATTGTTGTAATCGTTTGCATTCATAAGTAATGATCGTTATAGGATTTTGTATTCCTTAGTACAAATCGTTATCGCTTAATCATTTAACTTTCAGTACTGTAAATCATAGTAATCGTTTGCATTCTTAAGTAATGTTTTTTGCAAGATTTTGTATCCCTTAGTATATATCGTTATGCCTTTAGCATTTAACTTTCAGTACTGTAAATCGTTGTAATCGTTTGTATTCATAAGTAATGATTGTTGCAGGATTTTGTATTCCTTAGTACATATCATTATCGCTTTAACATTTAACTTTAATTAGTGTAAGTCATTGTAATCGTTAGCAATCTTAGTAACAGTCGTAAGATATTTAGCACTCGTTATTATAAATAATTTGAACGATATATTACAACTATATTCATTTACATGACTATTTAGTTACAATACATGACCATCATTATCATCGAAGAAAACATAAATCATTATCAGTATCAACCCACATCCAAATAGTGATGTGCTTCGAAACAGATATCATCAGCACTTTCAGTTTACTCAGTGGCCTTTGCTAGTCACTATGAACGAATGAAAGCAAATCTATCTACCAATGAAGGTCCTTATCTGTTTGTAAGTTTTTTTTCACGATGTATATTGGCAACAGATAAAGATATGGATCCCAACAGGCAGAGAAGATGCAGCCCACACGACTAACATATTTGTCATGAAGTATATCGAAGATTAGGCAGATATTTTTCCAACTGAAAAGTATGGTTTGCGAATGATTGAGAGTCCGACAGTAGGAATAGATCAAATAGATGGTCATCAACACCCACCTATCAATCATGCAGAATATCTATGCTTGCTCCGGTATGGCGATAAAGATTGAGGACAATTATGGTCATTATATACTTTGTAGGCTTCAATATACTTCAGGACAAATACGACACAGTCGTATGTGTCATGAATATATCAATGTATCCACAGAAGATAACCACTGTAATCATCATCAAAGATTATACAGATTTTTTCTTACAGCGTGAAACAACTACGTTATCAGCATCAAACACCATCCATCAACCAGAGGTAGAAAGAACACAGAAGAACAAAGAAGAAAAAAAAATACAAGGAAGAAGAAGAAGGAAAAGAAGAAGAAGACAAAGTCGTAAGAGAAAGAAGAAGAAGAAGAAGAAGTTGCTTTGCCGTAAAAAAGAAAGAGGAAGAGATGTTAAATAGATAAGGGTTTTAGACCTGGACAACGGGTCGGGTCGGGTCACTCCCCCACCTAAACCCATCACACAAATCGAGACATTGTTCAGACTACAAATCTAGGTAACTTAATAAATACAAATCTAGGTAACTTAATAAATACTAATCGACTTACAACCACAATACTTTAAGTTTCATAATTTAATAATATTTGTCCTATCACAATTTGTTGTTACGAGCTTTGTCAATGTGAATGATATGTCTTATCGTGATTTACACAATGAATGATTCATAAATGGTAAAAAAGAAAACAATAAACATATTGGCACAATGTTTTGACTGATATGTCATATCGCGTTGACTAGTTCTGTAAAAGGCAGCTGAAATAATGTTTTATTTATTTAATTAATGTGCAATGCAATTAATTTATGCACAGTTTTTGAAAATGGGTGGTAGGTGAAATGATGTTTCCTTTATATATGAATGACACGTCGCATAAGTTCAGGAGGGTGTCGATTTGCTTTGCTTTATGATTAAGGAACAAACGAACTGGTGATTCCTTTAGAACGATGTATTCATGAAACAAACATATAACCTGCTTCATCGTGAATGGGGTATCAATATCGAGGAAGGAGACAACAACAACTAGATGGCTAGCGATGGCAATGAAGAAGACGACAGCTAGATGGCTAGCGATGGCAATGAAGGAGATGACCATAACTACACGACCAACGATGACAATTTAGGCATATATTTTCTAAACCTTGTGACTAGTTTCTGCAACATTTGCCTCTTATATGGCGTATATTCGATTTATGTTGTGTACTGTAGAAAGCAATTTCATTGTCGAATACTGAATATTATGCTCATGTCAGTGGAACATCTACAAAAAAGGTATGCGAAAATGCTGCAAAGAGCTCCAAGAGACATCAATCAGATGCAAGATGAATTTGCAGAATGAAACACTATCAGTAATTTTGTACGTATGAAACCACTATCACTTATATATTTACATATGCCATGAGTATGTATGTTAACAAGTTCATATTTGTTGCAAACAAACTATATCCAATTTTTTCATGTATATTAAAAGCAACGCAACAAGCAATACTAGACGTATTGTCACCCCTTATTTCATGGTATATCAATACTCTTATTTGTATATTTTATTTTATGATTTACTGTTGTTGCTTTGTGTTTTAACCTAACTATTATCACTCTTTCATTCAACAAACATACGTCTACCGAAAGCCATACACCATTGGATTTCAAGATGCACTACCATGTTGGGGTAACGATGATCACTGCAGAGACTTTTGGTCAAGTGAAAAGATAAGTGAACAAACCCCTTGTCCAAGGTTTAGGCTTAACATTCCCAACACGATTTGTCTATCGATTTCTAATATATTGTATTGATTCACAGATATTGATTCCTACACTCTGGCAAAGTGTTGAACATTGAGTCTTGTACGTGATGGATTTAAGAAAAAAACAACTATGGTGCTATAACTCATTGGACTTTCACACTGGTGTACAACGTGACATTATGCATTTGGTAAGTTTCTGTCTATAGGTGTATTGTATCTTTTATAGTGGCTTGGATTTTACTATATTCTGCATTAACCACAGGCGGGATTCCTAAAAGACGTTTTGGGTGTCCACATTGGTGAGTGGATCTTGCTTTGTACTGACCATGCTCCTTTACAAAGTAATGGGGTCGATTGTGGTGTATTCGTAATGATGTATATTGAAGCAATATACAATGGATGAGAACCTGATTTCGATGTTGTATGCTCTTTATTATCCTCTGTTATTGGAGACTCAATTTATATATTGGTTTCACATTACATTTTTGTTGCAGGATGATATACTAGGATTCCGCACCAAACTATGCCAAAAATTGATTGAGTTTCTAAATGCGGAAGAGAAAAAAAATCAGCCGACAAGAGTACTTACAAGGCAATGAACGACGCGACCCCCTTAGGATTAATATGATATACAAAGATTACTAACAGATTTTGTAGACTGTGTATACCAAATTTTGTATACAAATTTTGTATACAAATTTTGTATACAAATTTTGTAAGACTGTAAGCAAATTATGTAAATCTCTTTGGGTTGAAATAAAATTTTAATTTTACTAAACATGCGAATAAGTTGGACTATTATTTGTCACCTCTATAGATGACTACTCTCTGTACATGTATCTCTACTTACAATTTGAGAATGTTCATTGTAATCATTGTAATATTTGAGAAGTTTGACTATGTGAACAAATCGTTGTAATGTTCTCCCTCGTAAATGTTTGCCCTTCATAAATGAAAATCCTATAAGCGATTAGAGATGTGTATTGTTCATAAATCATTGTAATGATCACCCTCTGTGAATGAAAATCGCAAAAGGGATTAGCGATGTATGCGATGAACAAAGGCTTGTAATGTTCGCCCTTCGTAAATGAACATCCTATAAAAGATTAGAGATGTGTACTATTCAAAAATCATAGTAATGCTCACCCTCCATGAATAAAAAATGCAAAAGAGATTAGCAATGTATGCAGTGAACAAAGGCTTATAATGTTCGCCCTTCGTAAATGAACATCCTATAAGAGATTAGAGATGTGTACTGTTCAGAAATCATTGTAATTTTCACCCTCCGTGAATGAAAATCGCAAAAGAGATTAGTGATGTATACGGTGAAGAAATGCTTGTAATGTTCACCTTTCGTAAATGAACACCCTATAAAAGATTAGAGATGTGTACTATTTAGAAATCATTGTAATTTTCACCCTCCGTGAATGAAAATCGCAAAAAGGATTAGCGTTTAGTGTTTAGGTTTTAGGTTTTAGGAATTAGGCTTTAGATAATAGGGTTTAGGTATTGGGTTTAAGGTTTAAGTAGCAGGGTTTATGGTTTATTTTTTAGGGTTTAGGTATTAGGGTTTATGGTTTGTGGTTTAGGGTTTAGGTAGTAGGATTTATGGTTTATGGTTTAGGGTATAGGTAGTAGGGTTTAGGGTTCAGTGTTTAGGGTTTAGTGTTTAGGGTTTATGATGTAGGGTTTAGGGTGTAAGGTTTAGGGTTTAGGTATTAGGGTTTAGGGTTTGTGGTTTAGGGTTTAGGTAGTAGGGTTTATGGTTTAGATAGTAGAGTTTAGGGTTTAGAAATTCAGGGTTTAGTGTTTAGGGTTTAGATAGTAGGGTTTAGGGTTTAGGTTCAGGATTTAGGGTTTTGAGTTTTGGATTTAGGGTTTAGATATTGTGGATTTAGGGTTTAGGTAGTAGGGTTTAGTGTTTAAGGTTTAGATAGTAGGGTTTAGGGTTTCGTGTGTAGGGTGTAGGGTATAGGGTTTAGTTTCTTGGCTTTTGGGATTAGGGTTCAGGGTTTAGTGTTTAGGGTATAGGGTTTTAGGTTTTAAGAAGTGACCGCGACAACGATATATCAATCATTGTCTTTGCGAACGATAGCAATATATAATATTGCTATTTGATGAGCTTTGTGTTTTAGGTTTTGGGTTTAGGTATTGGGGTTTAGTGTTTTGGGTGACGAGCTTTGTCTATGTGAAAATTATATCCTATCACAATTTACAACTTTATGCCGATTTAAGTCATAGTTATAAATCGATATCACTGCAATGATTTGTCCTATCACAATTTGTTTTGACAAGCTTTGTCTAAGTTAATGATTTTTCTATCACGATTTACACAATGACATATAAAAGACCAAAAAGCGGTTGAAAAACAAATCCACACGAGATGTTCTATCGTGATTGGATTGCTACGTCTTATCGCGTTGATTAGTTTTGTAAAAGGTAGATGAAATGACATTTTTTAATTTAATTAATATGTAATGCAATTTATTTGCTCGTGCTTTTTAAAAGCTGATGTTATTTTTTAAAAACTGATGGTCTGTGAAATGACATTTTCTTTATATATGAATGACACATCGCACAAGTTCTGGATGGTGTGGCTTCGCTTTGCTTCATGAACAAGGAACAGATAAACCGATGGTTTCTTTATAAACGACGTGTTCATAAATTTAACATATAACCTGCTTTATCATAAATAGGGTATCGATATCGATGGAGATGAGGAAGGAGAAGATGGTAGCTACACGACCAGCGATGGCGATTCAGGCGTATATTATGTAAACATCGTCTCAATTTTCTTCAAAATTTGTCCCTTTTATGGCGTTTATGTGATTTGTGTTGTGTACTGTATAACAAAATTTCAATATCGTTTCTTGAATATTTTGCTAATGTCAGTGGAACATCTACAAAAGGCGGTGCCCAAAAACTTAGCAAAGAGCTCCAAGATAACATCAAACAGATGCAAAACGAATTTGCAGAAGGGAACACTATCAATAATTTTGTATGTATAAAACCACTATCAGTAATATATTTACGTATGCCATGGTATGTATATTAACAAGTTCATATTTGTTGCAAACAGACTATATCCGATTTTGTCAAGTATATTCAAAGCAACGCAACAAGCAATACTAGACGTATCGTCAGCCCTTATTTCATGGTATATCAGTTCTATTTTCTGTTTATTTTGTTTTTTTATTTACTCTTGTTGCTTCGTATTTTAACATTGCTATTATCACTGTTTTGATCAATTGAGTATCGTACGTCGATTGCCATACTCCATTGGATTTCAAGATGGACTACCATACTGGGTTAACGATGATCATTGCAGAGACTTTTTGTCAAGTGAAAAAGTAAGTGAACAAACCTCTTGTGCAAGGTTACGACATAACAATCCTAACACCATTTGTACGATCAATTTATAGATATTGATTCTTACACTCTGGCAAACTGAAGCGCATTGGGTCTTATGCGTGATGGATTTAAAAGAAAAACAACTATGGAGCTATAATTCATTGGAGTTACACAGTGGTGTACGTCGTGACATTTTGCATTTCGTAAGTTTCCATCTATAAGGATATCGTATCCTATACGAAGGTCAAGAATTTACTTTCTTCTGTATGAACCACAAACGAGATTTGTCAAACACATTTTCGGTGTCGATATTGGCGAGTGGATCTTTCGCTCAACCGAAGATGCTCCTTTTTAAAATAATGGCATTGATTGTGGCGTATTTGTAATGAAGTATATTGAAGCAATATACAATGGACGAAAACCTAATTTCGATATTATATGCTGATTTCAAGCAATATTACCCTCTATTATTGGGGGACTCAATGTATAAATTGGTGTCACATTACATTTTTTCTGCAGGTTGATATGCCTGGATTCTGCATAGAACTATGCAAAAAATTGATGGAGTATCTAATCGCGGAAGAGAAAAAAACTCAGCCGACAAGAATACCTATAAGGCAACAAATGACGCAACCCCCCAGAAGTAATATGATGTATATCGACTTCTAACAGATTTTATATATTGTACAACCAAATTTTGTATAAATTTTTTTTAAGACTATGTATACAAATTATGTAAATATCTCTAGGTTGAAATAAATAAAATTTCAATTTCACTAAACATGACAAATGAGTTGGACTGTTATATAGTAAAAGCAAATCATTGTTATGTTCGACCTTCATAATTGAAAATTATAAAAGCGATTAACATTGTGTAAAGTAGAAATGAGCTATTTTCATTAACGTGACTTTCTATAAGTGTATAAATCTATTTTAATCAGTGTAGCACACAAATGTCACTGAACAAATAGTTGTAATGATTGGCCTTCGTAAATTAATAATGAACAAGCATTTATATAAGGCTTAAACGATTTGCACAAACATTCATAAACGACGATCACGATTTGCAATGAGGTCTGTCTTTAAGACAATGAGCTTTGTCTAAGTGAACCATAAGTACCATCGTGATTTACACAATGACGTATGAAGGCTACGTGCTATCACAATTTGCTTTTATGGGCAGTGTCTATGTCAATGTAATTTCCTAATCACTTTTACGAGCGATTGAGGTTCAGGGTTTAAGGATTTTGGGTTTTACTTCAACAGTACAAAATGAGTTAAATTCTTAAATACAAATTGATTTCGTTCGCAAATACAAACAAAAACATATCATTCTCACCGTAACTTTGTAACTACAAATCCACATGATCTACATGATTTACAACCACATTCACATAGAAAAAATATTTGTATTTAGTTACAATATCAATGGGAGGACAATTCCGTTGAACGCATATCTATCTTTTAGAGACTCAAATTTTTACAAAAGAGATCACCAAAATATTTGTATCATTCATCGTTGCGTCCTTCTATGTTGAGGATACATCCTCTGCAAGCAAACAAGCTCGAGGAAAATGGTAGCCCACTGCACCATTTTTCTTGGACTGAGGCCGATTCTTAGAGACTCTAGCATTGATGCGCTCTTGACAATAAGCTTCAAAGGTCAGGAACCATTCCCTTGAAGGAGCTGAGAGGCTACATAATAGATCACTCACCCTACGTATTTGTCATGAAGTATATCGAAGATTAGGTAGATATTTTTCTAACTGTGAAGTATGGTTTGCGAATAATGTAGGCTTTGGCAGTAGAAATAAATCAAATAGATGGACATCTGCATCACACCCTATGTCTATCAAGCACAGGTAGAAGAAACATAGAAGAACAAAGAAGAAAGAAAAATACAAGGAAGAAGAAGAAGAAGAAGAAAGAAAAATACAAGGAAGAAGAAGAAGAAGAAGAAGAAGAAGAAGGCGGAGGAGAAAAAAGACGAAGAAGAAGAAGTTGCACTGCCACATAAAAGAAAGAGGAAGAGAGGTTAAATAGATTAGGGTTTTAGATCTGGACAATGGGTCAGGTCGGGTAGGGTTTTATATATAGATCTATATTAGGGTTTTACATTTTGCAAGGTTTTAGGCATGCGTATAGGCATCGACACGATGTGTAGTCTTGGTGTGAACACCCCAAATTTTTCAAAAATTTGTAAAAAGGACCCTTCTTGCCCCTGACTCCATCTTCTGAGAAAATTCAAGCGATTTCAAAGCTAAATTTCAGTCATTCTTCAGATTTTCTGAATTAAATTTCATATTGGTATATTCAAAATTAATTCTGGATCTGAATCCAGTACTTTAAATCCATATTTTCTCAAAATCCGGATCCAAACCCATTTCCGAAGAAATTTTCTCAAAATAGCTTTTTAAATTCTCAGAAAAATGCCCTTTTGTAAATATTTTTGCAAAAACACAAAAAAATTAGTTTTAATCTTTGTTTTCTCACAAACTTTAGGATTTTATTCTAAAAATACAAAAAAATTGAAAAATAACACAAAAACCAAAAAAATTGGAAAAATTTCGAGAAAAATGAATGAGTTTAAACTTTAAAAATCAATTTTTTGCTAAAAAGCCTCGGGAGCCCATTTTTTTGTAAAAACTAAAAAATCAGAGGGGGTCATATGCAAAATCCTTGTTTAGGGTTTTAAAACCCTTCGTAAGCGAAAGGGGAGAGAAAGCTGAAACCCTCAGCCGCCTTCTCCCCCTCCATTCTCTCTTCACTCTCGCCTCTTTCCCCTCTCTCTTTTTCATTCTCATCCTCCATCGCCCGAACCCCCTTTCATCGCCCTTCATCCTCAACTGCCTACCCTTCCCGAACCATCGTCCCCTCTCTTTAAGAAGGGCACGATGAAGAAACCCTCAACCATCCGTTATCACCCCTCCCTTACCTTCTCCTCACGATCTGCTCTCACCTCCTCACCTTCCATCTTCTTCTCGATCTTCTTCCTCTTCCTCCTTTCCTTTTCTACATTCCTTCGTCTTTTTCTCTTTATTCCCCTGGCTTTCCCTCGTTCGGCTGAAGGAAGACGACCATCTTGGCAGCAAGGCTGTGATCGGTCTCTCCTCCCTCCATTAAGAGCCCTGCAAAATTAAGAAAAAGGGGGGGGGGGAGTCTCCACAATACGCAGAGAAGGAAGGCCTCTTTTTCTTATTCAAGACATCCACAAAACTACAGGTAAGTAAGTATATCTCCTCTCTCTCGATTTTTTATTTTCTATAAAATCCTTAGCATTTCCTTTTGGTCGTATTCCCTTTCCCTCTGTTTTTTTCCAATTCTCTTATGGTTTTCCTACTGTAAATCTATTGATGCACTCTCTGTAACCTTGATTTGCATATAGCAAATCGGGTTACAGACAAGCAATATCAAAAGGAATGTAGGCGTTTCATTAAAAAAAAAAAATTTATTTCTGCATGGTTAATTTCTTATTTCACTGTTATGTTAGTATCGTCGTCTTTCCCTCTTTTTGTGTAGCATTTCATTTAATCAACAATTATATTTGCCATTTGTCTTTCTCTGCATGTTTAATTCACTCTCCTATATTCTGCAATATGCCATGTTTTATAAATCCTTAATGTTGAACTCGTAGAGCTACATTTAGTCCAGTACTGCGTCTGCATATAACGCCCCCGATTGTTCTCTCCATTAAATCTCCATTCCATCGGATCTACCCGTGAAGACCAGAAGCCTGGTAACGATGCTTGTAACAGACGAGCCTCAAGGGATGGAATCACGGTAGACATGAATAAATTCTCAGCGTGCTTTCTAAGAGGGGTATAGAATTGATTTCTTGATTGAATCGACTTTGGATACAATAATCATAAAAACCCCATACCCAAGAGAAACATACTGAACTTACAAGGCTGCAGGAAGTTTTCTGAATGGTTGATTCCAAACAATTATTTCATTGTGGAAAACATGCGTCAGGTGCTTTCACTGTATTGGAAATCGTATGCTAATGGCATGCGTATGGACATTTGCGAGTTGTCATTGGATGATGGTTTGAATGGCTTCATTACCCCTAGTACAGGGTATGACATTAATGATGGGTCATCTCAGATCCGTTGCGGAGACTGGCTCAATGGCTAGAGTCATTTTGGGAAATCGGAAGAAGAGGTTCAGTGGATTGCTGTAACCCACCAGATGGATATCATGAGTTACCTGTAATCAGTTTAGACAGTCACAATACCCATTTGGTTTTGATTTGCTTCATAACCTCGTATTACATTGATTCCAATATGTTATTTGCGTCAATCCTTTATACTTCATTTTATTTTATTATTTTGCTCCCTAATTTGAATGTAATTTGTACATACTTTCTAGAATTTTCGTAAAGTATTGCCTTGTGTCTTATATTTGGTTGATTTTGTCTCTCACTTTTAATAAATCTGTTAGTGAATTGGTGTTATGTCTTGAAGCATGAGTAGTGATTAGCCTTTCCCATTTCTGCACTTGTTCGTATCTATACGTATACCTGTAATTGGATTCATGGCATATACGTCCTTATATTCATGTTAGTATATTCCTGTAATGATGTTCAGTTTTGTCACCACTGTGATGTCTTGATTTCATAAGAGTTTTCTTAACCCAATTAGATAGTATGTAGATTTCTGAATTTTCCTTACACATCGTTATATGATAGCCAAGAGTACAACACTCAGTGTTCACATATCAATTGTCTGCACAACATGCTGCATTTCATCTTAAGTTTATTTTTGCTAATATCATTGGTCATTTCAATCATTCTCCCTTCTTCAGGCACCTGGGTTATTCAACCCTTTGCAGTAGCCTTCGTGACTTTAGCCTCAGCTCCCTGTCTTTTCTGTTTTTGTTTCTTTCATCTTCGCAATTTGTTACCCTTCTCACTGCTACCTGGCATGGTATGTCACCCTGTTACAAGCACTTACAGCCTGTAATTTGCTCCAATCCCTTGTAAAATATGTGTTGACAGCAGCTTGAAATTTTGGGGATTAATTCCTAATATGGTACACTATTGATTGAAAAGCATGCTTGGGTTGGCCTTCAATAGGGGTATATGAATTCGCTATGATGGGGCAGCCCTAAGCATTAGAGTTGGATTCTATACAGGAAATTAATCAGCTGGAAGAAGGAGGCCCCTAATACAGGTATGACGATTTGGTTCCTAAGATATTAACCATGATAGCTTGCCCTGTAGGTTCTTGGTTTTGCTCTCCTGTAATTTTGTAATAGGTTGCTGGAATCGACTATTGCCAATAAGCAGGGTCATGGAGTAAGCTTTGATGACATTCTGAGGAATTAATGTGTTGCAAATAGAAATGAAATAAAATTTCCATTATTGATGATGTTTTTTTTTTGTCTTGTGAATGCCTTCACATGAATATATTGGATTCACTGGTTTGCCTGTATTTTTGTTAGCATCACTTGTATTCCTTGCATATTGTCATCCCAAGGTATATCGGTAACTTTCAGTTACACATAGCGATCCCACAACTGATTACACTTGATACCGCTTGTATATAGGTATCCAAAATTTAGAGAATCATAACTCTAAGGCTGTTTTAGCTCAAGTACAGATGCAGAAACTTTCAGACATCCTCAAGAAAGGGGTGTTTGAACTATAGAATTAGTTTGTCGTGGTTAGAAGGGGCTCATCATAGTGCTGAATCACTTACCATAGTCTCCCTATCTGCTTACATAAGGTATATTAAACTCCTCCCTATTGTAGACATCTGTTTGTATCGACTGAAGCATTTTACTGTATATGGCATAGCAATGTCTTTACCTTCAGCAAAATTCTGACAGGCCACTAGTCACTTAGTGTAGTTTCCCATTTGAACTTCTACCTTGTACCACCTAATCACTTTCTGTTTTCATTATGGTCTTGCACCCCATGTATTTAGTTATGAAAAACATATGTTAGATCTTGTCATCCTTCACGATCACAAGTTTCTGAAATATTCTTCATTACCATACATTCATAGTAATACTCTTCATCATCAGTATTTCTTTCCATGGCATTTCATTCATTTGTTGTCACAATATGTCATACATATTGAACATAAGTATATGTATCCCCATTTTAATGTAAATATCATGCTTATATATGTACATATATATATGTATATATATACATATATATGCTCCTTTCATTAGCCTAGAATATACATCTCTATTCATGTAATATGAGCATCTCTTTTCATGAGTAGTTTCCCCTTCAATCTGAATGCTTGTCTCTATAATCAAGGGGTATGTATTTCCTTCATTGACATTTACATATATGTTTTATTAGAGGTAAATATCATACAAAAGCAATAAATATGTCAATTTCGCCAAGGTATATTCCCTATCCTTAGCTTATTGCTTTACCTTAGCCTTGTTTTGCAGGGATGTAGGGAAAACGTTGATCTTCTTTTCCAGATCAGAATTCTATCATCTCCTTTTTAATGATTGCAATAGCTAGATACAATGAAAATTTACATTCTTTGTCTTAGAATAGAATGCAGGAGCATGTACATATCTTCTAGAATTACTTGATTCATGACATTTTCCTCTTTTATTTTCAAAATTACACAAATGGTGAAACACGAATGGCACATGCACAATTCCATAAAGGTGATTAAATCCTAAGTTGATGATTTACATCAATGGCCATAGTCAGGATGTAGACAAGACTTAGGATTTTTATCTTTTATGGAACAACACTGGATTCACACTGGATCCTTTTCAAAATTCATCATATTTTATTTAATATTTTTCCTCTTTTACCAGAGTTTAATTTGAAATTAATTCAATATATATACCAATGGCCATAGTCAGGGTATATTGAGAGTTAATTTCATTTTAAACTCTATGAAGGCACAAAATGTGTTTTATTCTTCACTTGAATTTAAATATAGATTATTATATAATACATTCAATGACCATAGTCAAGAATGTATTATATCTTCAATCTTATTTACATTCATTTAAAAGAATGAAATACGATTTTCAAATCCAATTTCAAAATTCAAATTCATTCATCATTTAGGATAAAACCGCATCATATTCTCAAAATTCTTTTCAAAAATCCAAGTGATCTCAAATATCTTTCTTCAATCTCTTCTTCAAAGTCCAATTTGACTTTGAAATTGCAAAATTCAATCTTTATATTCTTGATTCATTCCAAATTCAAGCTCCAAATTCTTATAAAATTCAATTCATCCTTTCATTTTTAAATTCTATTTCATTTTTTTTCAAATCTCAAAGTTCAAATTAACTTTGAGATCTCAAATTCATTTTATATTCAAATTCAAAAGTTCCAAATTCATTTTATATTCAAAACTCCAATCAAATTCAAAGTTCAATTTTACTTTGAGATTCTTGATATCTTTTAAATTCCAAAATTCAAGTTTTCAAATTCAAAGTCCAATTTGACTTTGAAATTCATATTCAGAAATCAAAATCTCAAATCAAAATTCCAAGTCCAAAATTAGATCCTAATCTCAACTTGGATCCAGATTTCCAAGTATGAATCCAACTTCACTTTGGATCTCAGACTTCAGATCCAAAATCCATTCTAAGATCCAGATCCCCATTCCACTTTGGATCTCAGGCTTAAGATCCAAATTCCATTTAGGATCTAGATCCCAATTCTATATTGGATCTCAGATTACAGATCCAAATTCCATTTAGGATCCAGAACCCAGTTATACTTTGGTTCTCAGATTTCATATCCAAAATCCATTCTAGGATCCAGAACTCAATTCTACATTGGATCTTAGATTTCAGATCCAAATCTATTTTATGATCCAGAACCCAATTCTATTTCGGATCTCAGACTTCAGATCCGAATCCATGTTTATGATCCAGAACCCAATTCTATTTCGGATCTCAGACTTCAGATCCGAATTCATGTTTAGGATCCAGAACCAATTCTACTTTGGATCTCAGACTTCCAATCCAATTCTATTTAGGATGTAGTATCCAATTCCATCTCAGATCTCAAATTTCAGATTAAACTCCCATTTCGGATTATAAATTCAGAAATTCAATTTTGATCTTAATTTAAAATCCAGGCTTCAAATTCAAATTTCATCTTGAATTCCAAACTTTCAAATCAATTCTATTTATCAACTCTATTTTTAGATTTCCCACATTTTATTTCAAATTTCAAAAGTTAAAATTCAATTCCAATTCATCTCTATTATGATTCAAAGTCCATTTATGACTTTGAAATTTCCTTTCTTCTCCTTTTATTTTCAACTTCAGAATCATTCCTTTCAAAGTCAAGATTTATTCTCAAACTCTGATTATTCCCAAAACATAGAACTTTAAATCTCAAATTCTAAGTTAGAAACCATTTCTTTATTCTATCATCAGATTCAAGAAACACTTCAAAAATTTCAAAAAATCATTTTAAAAAAGAGCATACATCCTTGCATTTGCACAAGCATGATTCTTTGTGCATTTAGACTTAGAATAAATTCTTAGATAATTTCTTAGCAAAGCAAAAGGCATGAATTCGACCCTTGGTTTGATTACCCCTGGTAAAGGCGCCAGGAACTGTCAAACCTCGTACCGACGAGCGGATCCCGTCTCCCAGTTTTCCCGCAAATATTTTCAAAACGGAGGCGAGTTATTTCAAATATCTTCAAAATTAAGGTCAAGTGAGACCCCGTAAAGGAGTTCCTCTCTCTCTTCTTTTCTTTTTTTTCTCTTCTCTCTTTCTTTCTGTCTTTTATTTTTCTCCCTTCAAAAAGGAGGAAATAGAGGTTGGAAAGGAAAAGAGAAGGAAGAGAGAGAAACCACAAGAGAGAAATTTTTTTGCGATGATCACACTTGGTAAAGTACAAATCCAATTAACAGTTGCAAAACGTTATGAGTAAATCACTATATTACATATTGATATTGTTCACATACACAAACAAAGACATGTCTTTGTTTAGTGTTTAGTGTTTAGGGTTTAGGGTTTAGGGTTTAAGAAGCTACCGAGACAACGATATATCTTTGTTTGTCTTTGTTAACGATAGTGATATTTAATACCGTGATTGACGAGCTTTGTGTTTTAGGTTTACGGATTTTTGGTGGAGGAAATTGGATTTAGGGTTTAGGGTCATGATCTTTGTCTATGTGAACGATATAGCCTATCATAATTTATAATTTCATGCCGATTTAAGTTATAGTTGAAAATCGATTTCGCTGCTATGATTTGTCTGATCGCGATTTATGTTGACGAGCTTTATCTAGTTAACGATTTTTCTATCGCGATTTACACAATCACATATAAAAGATGCAAAAGATGATGAAAAACAAATCCAAATAAGACTTGCTATAGTGATTTTATTGATTCATCCTATCGCTTTGATTAGTTTTATATAAGGAAGATGAAATGACATTTATTAACTTCATTACTGCACAATTCAATTTATTGGCTCTCATTTTTTGGTAACTAGCATTATTTGTTTGAATATTGACGGTCTGTGAAGCGATGTTTGCTTCATATATGAATGACACATCACACAAGTACTGGATGGTGTGATTATCCTCTGCTTCATGAACGAGTAACAAGCAAATCGACGGTTCCTTTATAAACCTCATGTTCGTGAATCGAACATATAACCTGTGTCATCACAAATAAGGTGTCAATATCAATGAACGAGACGAGAAAGGAGACAATAACATCTACACGACCAACGATGGCGATTCAGGCGTATATTGTCTAAACATCATATCCATTTTCTTTAAAATTCATCTCTTTTATGCTATTTGTGTTGTGTACTGTATAATGGAATTTCAATATCATTTATTGAATATTCTGCTAATTTCAATATCGTTTATTGCAAAAATATTAATAAACGGTGAAATTGATTTGCACAAGCAATGACAGTGCACCTTTACCACAATTTCTGCTCATGAACAGAGTGATTGTCATCCAGTTGTGACCGACATAGATGTCAATCCATAAATCGTTATACCATCGTAATTTACAAAATGACGTGTCTTTTAGACAACGAGCTTTGTCTAAGTGAACGATACATACCATTACGATTTACACAATGACCTATGAAGGCTACATGGTGTAGCGATTTGCTATTATGGGCAATGTCTATGTCATCGATTTTTCCTAATCGCTTTTACGTGATTGAGAAAGATGATTTAAGGATTTCGGGTTTTGCTTCAACAATAAAAAATTAGTTAGATTCTTGAATACAAACAATTTCGTTCGAAAATAAAAACAAAGACATATCGTTGTCACCGTAACTTTGTAACTATAAATCTACATGATTTACATAAATTATATGATTTATAACCACATTTGTACATAAAAAAATATTAGTAGTTGGTTACAATGTCTATGAGCAGCTGAGGATACATCCTTTCCATGTAAACAAGCTCAGTAGTGATGGCATTCCACTGTACCTTATTTCTTAGTAAATGAGCTTTGCTATTTTGTTAAACTCTTAACAAATCCGACAATATGGAAATTGGATCATGCAAAGAGGCATGACAACTAACTTGATGGTAATACTTACAAATAGTCCACACACAATTCATGTGTTCTATAGCTCACTTTCAAATTGATCTGAGTCTATCATGAAACAGAAAATATAAGACATTGTATTAAGTTTTACAAGAAATGCAAATATCCTCCCAACAATGATTACATACCAAAAGACTTGTAAAACTGAAGCTATCGTTCCGAAAAATCTAGTCGGGAGGATCGAAGGTTATAACATTAGAAATTATGTTTATAGGGTATTGTTGCATGTTGGAAATTACACAAGTTAGATATTGATAAGCTTCACGTAATGCAATTTGCATAGGAAGCAATATAATGTCTTACATATATGTTCATGTGAAGAACTTTGTTGCTTTTGATTAGAGGTTGGTTGTTTCTTAGACTTTTTTTTGCCAACCAATTCTAGTGCACCCTTTGCCCCACTGATGACTGCGATCAGAGGCAAGTTTTCTTTTGATACCCTTTGCTTGGTGAATATTTCCATCATAATCAACAGCATTCACTCCTGACTTGTTGAAGATGATGTTTACGCTTTGGCGCAACTTCTCAAGAGTGTCAAGGGAAGCATGATTTTTACCTACGCTATTCGATCCCATTATCTTGGACTGGAATTCATGAGTTGCAATAGACTGATGGTGAATTAACTGCACGTTTTCAGATAACTCTCTTGACGTTTTTCTCATGCATACATAGGCTTCTTCACTTTTTGATGCCAAATCTGCAACATGCATAAATGACCTACACAGTTGTTGGTAACGGGAGGCTATGTGGCACTTCTCATCAATACTGGATTGACTGACATTATCCATATCCAACAGTTCAATCTTTGTTTGTCTCCTCTATCTTCGCATTAAATATGACTTAAGTATTTCTTATATCTTCTCTTAATTAAGTGCCTTTAATGCATGACGACATAAAATACCTTTGAATTCATATATTTTGCACGTACATTCAACTTTTCCATTGTCAACATTGTACGTGACATGCACTTCTTGTCTTTTCTGATGCTCTTTGTTCTCCCATAAAATATGTTATTTGTGCATATTCTCGGTTTGCACGAGTCCTTCTATGTTGCAATTCATGACATATATAACCTCTTTCTTAATCCATTCAAATACAGTTAGTGTATACAGATCTATAGGTCGCATCAATATTTTTATTTCCAAAGTTACAGGGTGTGTATTGAAGCATTGCACATCTTGTTCAAGCTTATTTTGTCTTAGACCGTCTACAAATAATTCATATTGTTTCATGAAGCGAAACATTGTTAAACATGAATACAGGGTTTTCTTCAGCTTGGCATGTATAGATTCAACTCTTTCTGTGCTTATCATACCTGCACAAAAGTATTGTCTTCCATATGCCAATGTCCACTTCTCTTTTTCTGCATATAAATTTTGTAACCACAGATAGTCTTTAAGGTCGTATATCTGAATCATTTACTCCCAATTTGACATAAAGGTGACCTCATCTACGCTCTCAAGTACACACCTTGTAAACTTTTTGTCAAACCCTATATTCTGATTCAATATGTGTCCTATGTTCTTTGTTGCATTTTAAAAGATATGCCACAAACATAGGCAATGATGTGTATCTGGCCACACATGAAACACTGCAACCGTAATTGCGTGATCACCATTTGTAAGTATAGTTTCAGGTTGCTTCCCATTCATTGCCTGTGTAAATACTATGAACAACCACTCAAAGCTTTCCTTGGTTTGGTCATACAAAAAAGCGCCGCCTAATATACAACTCTGTGAGTGATGGTTCACTACGACAAACTGTGCAAATGACAACTATTTAGTATTAATGTTCACTATCGTATAAAAAACAAGCACACCATTGAAGCATTCATAATCTACTCTTGACTTTGAATCTGCCCAAAACATATTCACAGCATATCCATCTTTATCCAGTTGTATTGCACTAAAAAAACCTGGGTCAATGCTTGATTTCTTCTGTAAGTAATCAACCAAAGAACATATTTCTTCATTCTTCATGTTATCTGTCTTTTTCCTTCTAAAGTGGTTTCTTAGATCCATAGGTGCGAATGGTATATTCTCGTGACCACCATCTATGTGCGCAAACAAATTATCTTCCTTGGTGCAATGCCAGCGCTATCAGCTATTTTAGCCATTGCAACATGCGCTACAATTACTTTACGATGTGACCTTAACATAGGAGTCATAAATGAAGCAGATAAATCATGATTATGATCACTGATTAAGGTATAAACTACATATTTCCCATTCAGATGTCTTCTTAACACCATTCTCGCTGGACATCCACATCTTGATTCTGACATGCACCTTATTGGATTTCCAATTGATTTCTTCCAACCTTCCTTAGAACAAACATATGTCTTTCTCACCACGACATCCTGTATATTTTTTAACCAAAAAAACCTTTTAACACTGAAGCCAAATTTTAAGGCATAATAATTGTAACATTTATATGCAGCATCCTCAGTATTAAACTGCATTCCTTCTACAGGATCAAAGTCAGGTGTACTATCATATACATTCTCGGTGCCTACACCTTTATCAAGTGTACTGTCAGGATCATCTACCTCATTATCAAATTGCATCTCTTCTACTGGAACATTCAAGTTAAGAGTGAATCCAATGCCTGCACCCTTGTTATTATGTGCGTCATTAGTGCACGTGTTCACTTCTTCAGGTGCATCATTAATACATATATTCACTTCTCCATATCTTTCAAATGATTGAGATAGATCATCTTCATTACAACCAGATGATAATCTCACCATTGTTATAAGGAAGATATCAATTTGCGTTAGCAAGCACATACACTTACTATGATTTATTCAGGATGCATATAACAACGGATACCGATAAGGTTAAGCAAGTCAAAGAAATGATTTAATGAATCACAGTTTAAAAGCAACTGCGGTTTGTTATTTGCTTATACTATGCATCAAGTTGTTACTTATCATGCCAATAAAAGAAATGACTTGTCGTACATGTGTGTTGACGATAGCGCATTAATTATATCTACGATGTTGTGAAGCGAGTTCAATAGAAATTGCTAAATGAGCAGCGATTTGAATATGAAAATCGCCACCGCAAGCGTATAAAAATGTATTTCTGCACGCACACATTTTAAAAGTCTTTCTATAAATATCTTACAAATATATACTACAAAACACATAATATCTTACAAATCGATATACATATCGCATAATATATTACAAATCGATACGATAATTCAGCATAATAGCTTACAAATCGATACTACAAAACACATAATATCTTACAAATCGATAAATATATCACAAAATATATTACAAATCAATACATAAATTCAACATAATAGCAAACGAATCGATATTAAAAAACAAAACAATATCTCACAAATCGGTAATATGTTACTAAAACCGCAATTTGAGATACAATGCATATACTGATGAGTGAATGGAGCATACCAGATGAGGTAGAGGCCCTTCCTCGCATTTGTAAACAAGCATTCTTGTCAACAGGTCCCATCGTCTTACAAATATTGATAAGTTTCCAACCATCAAAAGGACAAGATCCACCCACAATAACAAAACAATGCTTCAATGGCACTCAAGACGACATACATTCTTCAACGATAGCACAATGACATGAAAAGGTACTCACGATGCCTTAATGGCACTGGTTGGAAAGTTTGTACGTCATTGCTTTCTTCCATAATGCCTAACACCAACGAAAAAGAAGACTGTAAAAAGAGATGGCCGACAAATTCGCCTATGACGCCCACCAATAATCGAACCAGTTGATCGCGAACACAGGAATGTTTTGTAACACAAGGCATGAACGAGAAGGCGACAGTGTGTTGTAAAACAGGCTAAAAAACAAGGCGGAAACCTCGACTCGAGACGATGGCAAAGTTTGTGTTGTCAAAGGAAACTTCTGCTACAGCAGATGACGCAAAAGTTTACTGCTTATGGCGAAAATGAAACGTTTGGACTTTGAATAGTTAGCATCATACTTTCTGGATGGAGGACTTTTTTTGTCCTTTTCTCGAACCGTCGTTTCCCTTCTTTTGAATGGAGGATATTTTTGTAATTTTCTCGAACCGTCATTTCATGACGAGCATAGCAGGAAAGGGTACTTAAGTCTTTGCAGCCGCACCAAATTCCAATGCTAAGTGATACAGACACACACGGAGATACAAGCTCCACGAGCTCTTATACGTGGCACTCATTGGGACCCCCAAACACGAGATGTAGCTAATAGCCGTCTTCGGGTGAGAACACACACCACCCTCTCGTTTCATAGAAACTCGTTTTGGAAGCAAAAAATTCCTAGCTTCTTTGAAAGAATGAAAAATTGGAGAACCCACTTCCAAAATATGAGAAATTCGATTCCTTTTAATAAGAAGCACACTTCTTCGTTTCCCAAATTGATTTCCTCTCACTTTCTTAAAGTTTCCCTCTGCCTTCTTGTCACTTACTCGTTTCCTTCTGAAATCGTTTCATATTAGAAAACTGTATTTTTTTTATAACAAGCTTGCATGCTGATTTTATATAGTTTTATATTTGTCTTTACGTCATTTAGTATTTGTTTTTGCTGTGCGTCATATTGATTTTTATGAGTTTCCTTTTCATTTTTATTCGCACTTGCATAATCGCTTCCTAACCATATCCTACTTCTCACTTCTTACTACTTTTTAACACTTGCCTCCCCGCTTCCACGCATCACTTCTCGTATGGTCAAAACTCATTGACACCCTTCAAAGAGGGAGGATCAGGTGCAATGTGATTGCACACTTTTAGTGTGCTACTACACCTGATCACCCTCCATGTTTGAGATAGAGTCAGCTGTGGGGCTCAACAACAGATAGAGGGTGATCAAGTGCAGCAGCACACCAAAAATGTGCAATCACTCAATACATTAGCAATCTTTACCCATTAATATTCAGATCCTACCATTCCACAATGATACTTAGCATAACTCAATACATTATTAAAAGTAAAATATTCTGCAGGAAGTTAAAATACCACCAACACCATCACCAGCTCTCGTTGATGGTGTTGGATTTAAAGTAAAATATTCCTAAAGTAGGGTTGGATCCGAAACAACTAAATATGTGAGGAGTCCGAGTCCGATCTCGTTGAAAATGAAACAACCAAAAATTGCAAAACATCATCCTAGATCTGATCCATTTGCATCTCTATCCCCAAAGTGGAGGTATGAATTGGATTTCGTAGGAAACCAGCCATTTCCTAAGAAAACACAGGGCCTACATTATTGGTGCTATTGGATGCTTGTTTAACCTATAATGGAAGAGATGAAAATGAGACATTTTCCCATAAAACAAACTTGCCTTTTAAGTCAATTTCCAAAGAAGCCCATACTTGCAGAACTATATCTTGATTATAGTATTGTCCCTTCATCTCTAAAATATATAAAGGTTTAAGCCGATAAATAGATGGTTTTATGCAGTTATACACATGTAATTCAGAAACAGGTGCCAAAAACGATCATGGGATCAATGCTATCAGAATTGGTACCAGGCCAGAATTAATTTTGAAAACAGCTTAGAAAATCAGACAATTCAAAATCGAAATGAATTGAGCTGAACGCCAATTTTTTATCAGAAGATGACCCAAATTATCATTTGAACTGAATGAATCTGGATCGAATCAAGTTCAGTTGGTGCCCTTGCTATTTGGATCTAGATCGGATACAAGATAGGTTGTTACCTATAATAAGTTGTCATTCTTGCTGTTTGGATCTGTATCAGATCCAGTATGAGTTGGATCTTATACAACTCAGGTTTTTTCTCAGGGAATGGATCCAATCTGGATCCAGACCCACTTTGTTTACACGACAACTTAGGCTGTAGCCTGTGCTCAGATGACAACCTAGGTTGTTGCCCAAGCAGACTAGGTGTCGCCCAAACCAACATTGCCTATTTTGGTGTTGGCTTGCACTTGGAAGTTGTTTTGGACTTTGGAACTTGACAAAAACCGCAAAATTTGCCCCCTAAGCCTTTGAAAAACCCTAGCTTAGCCCCCTTAGCCTGCCAAATCCTTAAAACTTGGCCCCTAAGCTAAAACCTTGTCAAACTAGATTGTTCGACCTCAATCCTTAGCCAATTAGATCCAAGCTCTTGCATGATATCTGTATCTAGATCTTTTGGCCTTGAATCATTCAAACTTAGGTCTGCGACTAAGTTCTACACTTATAAACAGGGGGAACAACCCCATAGCTCAACACCTATGATCTATGGTCCTCTATGCTCAATCTATGATCTTTAAGCCTTCGTACCCAGGCTCTACTAGATTAACCTCAGCTTAGTGCACCCATACATAGAGCTTGGATGCTACTCCTAGATCTAGGTCATTGTCTCACCCATTTTCCAAAACTTTTACCTAGCCGAAGCTTTGCCTGTTCATCATCACACTCAATATCATCATAGTGAGGTTGATCGCTTCTTACCAAAGAAGGAAAGATACAACTTGTAGGATGGGATCCCACATCTCTTTCAACCAAAACCTGAATCCATTTCCAAAAACCAACTTCTCAAAACCCCACCAGATCCACTATTCATAGTTTCATATGGTTTTTGAGTTGGATGCAGAAAGCACACTAGGCCCAGATGGTTTCCCCGGAGTCTTTTTCCAGATGTACTGGCCGATTGTGGGTGAGGATGCAAGCAAGGCGATCAAGAGATTCTTTGAAGCCAAGAAGTTGATAAAAAGAGTTAATTGCACAAATTTATAGTTTAATTCCAAGCCAGAAGGGGTGAACAAAATCTCCCAATTTAGACATATTAGCTTATGTAATTTTATTTATAAAGTAATTACAAAGTTAATAGTTCAAAGAATGAGGGGGATTCTCAAAAGAATTGTAAGCCATAACCGGAGGGCAATCCTAATGCGTATAGCATTCAGGACAATAATCTCTTGGCCCACAAGATGGTGGATTTGATGGCTATAAGTTAGAAGCAAAGTGTCATGTTTAAGACAAACCTAATTAAAGCCTATGATAGAGTGGAATGTTCTTTTCTGATGTAGTCCCTTGGGTATTTCAGTTTTGCAAAGGAGTGGAGTGAGAGGATTTGGGAATGTATCAGTACTCCATCCTTTGTTTTCCTAATCAACAGAGAACCTAGTCGAAAATTTTAAAGAAGCAAGGACTATGATAAAGGGACACTATGTTACTACACCTTTTTGTAACAGTTATGGAGTGATTATTTACATCCTTGGATGATAGAATAATGCCAATGGAGATTTGGGGTCTTAAGTTACCCTGTATCAAGGAAAATTATAACATATAAACTAATAAAATATGTAAACTGGCATGAACTGAGATTTTCATAGGTCTTTTTGCAAATCTAACCCTGCAGATGCATTCGACATGGTCCATTTGCTTGAAATTTATTGGATCATTATAATCAGATAAAAAAATATGTTGATTTTTTATTCTTGCATGTTTGTGAAAATTCTTAGCCATTGATTTTCAAGCCTTAAAGATCCTTCTTATACATCATAATTGGATGATCCAAGAGCCTGTTTTTAAAAAACCATGCATCTTGATTGCATCTGTACGGTAAAATTTTTGAAAAAAAAACCTATGAAAATCTCAATGCATAACAACATATTGACAATGATAATTATCATCGTCAATAGATTACAAATAATCAACATATTGACGATGATAATTATCATCATTAATAGATTATAAATAATCAACATATTGATGATGATAATTCTCGACGTCAATATATTGATCATTTGTAATTTATTAACAATATATTAATGATGATAATTATTGTCGTCAATAGATTATAAATAATCAACTTATTGACGATAATAATTATCGTCATCAATATGCTGATCATTTGTAATCTATTGATCTGATAATTATCATCATCAATATGTCGACGATAATTATCATTGTCAATAGTTTATAAATAATCAGTATATTGATGGCGATAATTGTCATCGTCAATATGTCGATTATTTGTAATCTATTAATGATGATAACTATCATTGATAATAGATTCAAATAATTAGTATATTGATGACGATAATTATCTCATCAATAGATTACAAATAATTAGCATATTAATGATGATAATTATCGTCATCAATATGTGATTATTTATAATCTATTAACAATGATAATTATCATCGCTAATAGATTCACATAATTAACATATTGACTATGATAATTATCATTGTCAATAGATTACAAATAATCAGTATATTGACGATGATAATTATCGTCCTCAATATATCAATTATTTGTAATATATTAATGATGATAATTATTTAATTAGCATATTAATGAATATAATTATCATCATCAATAGATTATAAATAATCAACATATTGATGATGATAATTATCATCATCAATATGCTGATTATTTGTAATCTATTAATGATTGGAATTATCTTTGCTAATAGATTCAAATAATTAGCATATTGTCGATGATAATTATCACCATCAATATATCAAAAATTTGTAATCTAGTAATGACGATAAGTATCGTCGTTAATTGATTCAAATAATTAGCATATTGACGACAGCAATTATTGTACTCAATAGATTATAAATAATTAGCATATTGATGACAATAATTATCGTCGTCAATATGCTGATTATTTGTAATCTATTAACGATAATAATTATCATCACTAGTAGATTTAAATAATTAGCATATTGACGACAATAATTATCATCATCAATAGATTATAAATAATCAACATATTCACGAAGATAATTATCATTATCAATATGCTGATTATTTGCAATCTATTAACGATGACAATTATCGTTACTAATAGATTCAAATAATCAACATAATGGTGATGATAATTATTGTTGTCAATAGATTATAAAAAATCAGCATATTGACCACAATAATTATCATTGTCAAGAGATTATAAATAATCAACATATTGACGATGATCATTATTATCATCATATGATTATTTATAGTTTATTAATGACGATAATTATCATAAAAAATAAGAATATATGCAACGATAATTATCGTTGTCTATACTATGAAAAGTATAAAAGATAATAGGCGATGATTACTTATCATCGTATTTAAAAGGTGACGATATCAGTAATATCTAGTCCAGACCATATTTTGCGTGTTCCTGTTCATATTATCGTCAGGATAGGAGCAACGATATTATATCATCGGCTATAGCTCTTTTTACTACAACATTGTTTATCATCAGGATTAATTTATTATTGATGATGATAATTTATCATCACCATTTTTATGATCAGTAATGACTTGTTTAAAATTTAAAGGTCAAACAAAAGATTTATTCTAGTGAAGAAGAGCAAGCTTGTTTGTGATGCTTTTAATTAGGGGCAAAAACTAAAAAGTGAAGTCAAATCAACATTGACAAATAATCAAATTACTGTTAAGTAATGGAAGTTGTGCACATGCACTTCTGCACTCACTTTTCTTATGCCTGCAATACTTTCCATGACAAGTATCCAATTAAATGAAAATTTTTATTTTAAATATTTATTTTTAAAATTTTTAACAAGGCACAATTAATTTTGCTTTAGTTTTTTTTAGACTCAGGTCATCATTCACATTGTATTTCATAAGTCCCATCATGGCACTCAAACATTATGTCATGTACCTTTGTCATTTATAAATATCATATTTGTCTTGTCATAGCATCATGGTTTGATTGTTTCATCAATAATATTTATATCGCAATTATTAAGGTAGTCTCATTTGAACCACAAAGGTTTATAAGTTGATCCAATAAAAAGATTTGTTTTGATTTTGTTTTACAATCTTTGTCAATTTATCCAAATTGGGTTTTGCAAAATGCATGGATCATTGTCATCGGTTTTGCAAAAAGTGTCATTTTGAGTCAATCTTTTAAAAATGTCTTTTTTACTGCATTTCATCTTGAGACCGATGGTTGGTTGTCGGCAAGACCTCTCACCATGAACGGCTATTCATTACGCTGAAAAGACTCTTGTGTGAAATAGGGTTCTTACTTTGTCTTGAGATTGATGGTTGATTGTTGGCAAGACTATCTCACCTTGAATGATTGATCATTAAGCCAAAGAGTGAGGAATGTCTAAAAATGCATTTTGTCAAGATAATCATTTTTTGTTAAAGATGAAAATATCAACTTCAAGCAAGCTAATGTCAAGTATCTTTTGTAATATTTTCTTAAAAAGTTAGTCTTTAATGGGTCAGAAGAATTTGTCTTAAGAACTTGTTTCGTGATTACCTTGATTAAAATGGGTCAAATTAAGGCATTTTATCATGTCATGTTATATGCATCTTTGTGCATGTTACTAATCAATTCTCTTATAACTGACATAATTCTTAAGAACCCAATTATTCTAATAGGAAAAGTCAATCCAATCTTATTTTAGGATCACTCTGTAGATAGATGGACATTAGGTTCATAGGTTTTCTCATGGATTAATAGAGCAATCAGAAACCCATCTAATGAGCACGTAAACCATCCTTCACCCAATCATTTTCTATAAAAGTATATTTTTGAAACAAACACTAGTTTAAAAAATGTCTGTCTTTTTTATGTGTTTTCTTAAAAAGCTTGTCGTTGTCTTTTAAAAAGAACCTTTATTTTTTGTAAACATATAAGTTGTCTTTCATGTAATTTCAAGCGATAAGACACATGTTTTATCTTTTGTCTAACCTCACTCAACAAAGTTTTCTAGCTCACAGTTACTGAATTCAAGGGAAAACCCTCATATAAAACAAGGTACTAGATTAGTCTTCTGTCCAACCTCGTTTGGCCAAACTTCTATACCTATATAGATAGGCATCATAGAGAGACCCTTGTGTTGAGCTACATACATGCCTTTAGTTGTTATTTCACACTATCAAGCCATTTATGTCTTTGTCTTTGTCAAGATTTCTTTTTCGAAAATACTTTGTTAGAGCCAACCTTTTGCTCTTTTCAAAACCAATGTGTCTACTTCTTTATTATCGATCAAGATTCACATGCTTGAAAACAAAGAGCATCTGTAGACACATAAATTTTGGCTGACTCATTTCATGTCAGTAGTCGTATACCAAAATCTACTATTTTTATCCTATTTCAAAGTTAAGGTAATTTTAACTTTATTTTTGGCCTCAAAAATGTCATTCTAAAGGTTTTATCCAAAATATTCATTAAAATAAATGATCTTAGCTTTTCAATAAACCAAAAATTAGGTCAATATGAAATTGGAGTAGAAAGTTATGACCAAAACAAGGTAACATGGTTAGTGAAAATCTAGTTTTTTAGGTAGGGCTCACTTTGAATATATTTTTTACTATAAAAATGAATTAAATTTGAGGATGTTAGCTTTCTAACACATCATAAATCACCTCAAATAGATATTTGAATATGAAGTTATAGTCAAAACAAGTTAACTTGTCGACATATTTTACCCAAAAAGTGTTGACAATACATTAACGTGTTGTTAGCAACTATTAAAAAATGATGGCAACACATAATGTATAGTTAGCAATTTTTTTAGCTTCGTCAGCAGCATTTTGATGTGTCGTCTGGAGGCTCCAAAAATGAAAAATTATCATTATTAGCACCTAATGTGTCGTTAGCAAAAAAAATATTTTGTTAGCAAAAAAATATGTCGTTAGCATCGTTAGTAAAAGAATGTATCATTATTACAAATAATTGTTATTAGCAAGAATTGTCGCCATCACTTTTTTTATTGTCAGCTGCCTTTTTCACGCATGCCATTTAAAGGAAATCACCCTTATCCTCGTCCACTCACCTTCCAAACTCAAAACAAAATATTACGAGTCTAGAACCCCTTTACAAAAATAAAAACTCTATCCAAACCAACATGCCTTGGACAAATGTTGGCCTTTAATTAAAAAACAACCTATTAAGAACCGTATATTGCAATCTGGATCAAGTCCAGAGTTTTTTACCCGAGATGCGTATAAAACATATCTAGATCAACTAGAAAAACTATAAATAGGGGGTCACCCCATTTCAGATACGGTCTTTATCTCCCTAGCACACCCATACTAGGGCAAAATTCCTAGAGAACCTAAGATATCCGACCTAGCCTAGTTCAATTCTATATCGAGCTTAGTCTAGAACCCAAATTCTCAATGTCACATTTATTTGGAGCCCATTCTTAGCCAAAGTGACGCCTGTGTTTCCTCGCTCATTGAACGTATAAAGAGCTACCTAAGCCCAATGTGAGATTTGATTTGTTTTAATTTATAGTTAGTTTATTTTACGTATTTTTCTAAGTTTTGCATTAAATCCGTATGAGAAGCTCGACAGATCTAATGTACAAATAGGTATGGCACAAACAACACTTACCTCGCGCTGCCATTACACTTTGATTTGCTATGAATAGGAAACTTCTGACCTTAGATAGAGTTCAAAAGATGAGTGTGGCCTTTCTGAATAGGTGCAACATATGTCAAGGATAGGAAGAGACCCTAGAACACCCGTTCTTAAGATGTCCCTTAATTATGAAGACATGGAGGGTGACAGGCTTGTTTGTGCACAAATAGAGGGTTGGTCAGACGAATAGAGAAGCTTTGGGGAAATGGGCCAGGTCCAATTTTAAAGAGAAGGTATTGAATAGAAATTAACATTTTGCCTTACAAACTACCATACGAAGAAAATGGAAACCGAGGAATGGAGTTATTTTTTAGGAAAAATGCTGGAAAGAGGAAAAAGGGGAACACAAAATTCTTAGTGCAGTTAGGGAACATATGATGGGAGTTCTAAGAAACTCATCCCGTGTGGTAGTGAGAAACTGGAGATTGGATTCATGGAGAACCCCCTTCTCTCTTTCCCCCGCAGGATGGACAAAGATAAACATGCATGGCAGTTTCCATGAAGGGTGGTATTTTCAACAGGCGTTGGTTCACCTGTCTCTACCTCTGCTACCTAAACTCAATAAGTACCATTTTTTGTGAGGATTCAACTGACACCATCAGAGATGATAAAGGGTGTTTTTAGAAGGTGGTTGTTTTTCTATGGAAGGGATTCAAGAAGATAAATAATGGAAATGCCCGAAGGAGGTGATTGGGAAAGTGTTTTTACATTTTTAGAAGGCCTTTTCTAAGATCCAAGGGGTTAGGCCTGGTGGGTAGACCCTCAGAGTTATATGCTGCCTTAAGGCAGACAAGGCCAGCGCTGACCTAGTCTCTGAGGTAGTTTCTTTTAGTAAAAATAAAAAAGACCATTTCTAACTATGAATTTTTGTACACTAGTAAGATTGAAAATGATTAAACAAGGGATGAAGGGAGGCAATGTCTTTCAAACAAACCCTCGGGTGCCCAAGACATGTGAATATTTGTTGACTCAAAAAAATTCCCTCCTTTCATCACAAGCAAATCACTGCTCTCTTACAACCCAAACAAAACAGATCCCAAGCACCAACAGCCCACACCTTTGTTCAGTAAAATCTCTAAAGTGACCCTAAAAAACAACGAAAGGGAAAGAAAGAGAAACACCATCCGAAAGATACCTCCACACACCACATGAAAAATAGAGTAAAGAGAAAGGACATAAGCCCAAGGTTGACTCTTTGTTTGGATGGCATACCCTCTTCTTCCAGATACATTGGTCCTAAAGCTGATGAGCAAGAGGACTTAGGTGGCCCTCTTTATGCTCGTCTATGCCCTCCTCCTCTCCTTCTCATGGACCTTCCTCCCCTCCATAATCTCCTCATAGTCCACTAACAACAACAACATTGATTATACTATCTTCCGATGTCCCTCCGTTTACGCGTCCATGCTATTCGGCTTGGTCTTTGGCCTCTTGTCGATGCTTGCCATCCTTGCCCTTGTTGTTGTTAGGAAAGTTTTAAAATATTAATGATTACTACCAAAAGAGTTTTGAAAAAGTTTAGTCCCATATCTAAGAGAGAAAAGTTTTTCAAGAGGTTTAAATAGAGAGTTTGTTATATATTCTTCACTTTGGTAAGCCTTGATTCTTTAGGTGGATTGCGGACGTTGCTGCGCATCGTGCAGCAACGGACGCACCGTTCGCGCACACGCGCGTGCGCAAGGGCGCTTGAGGCACAATGTGGCATTTTGATGGCGCACTTTGCACTTCGCACGCTCGCAGCGGTGCGAGGTGCTTATGAGGTGAAAATATCTGTTTTGCTTTTCGGTTTGAGTTATCTGGCTGTTTGAAAAGCTTTAAGTTGCATGCATATCGAGTTAATGTTGTATTGTGACTGTTGGGCAGTTTTGGAGGCCTTTGATTGACAGTCAAAGGTGGGTGACCGTTCAGGTACTTTTTCATCCTATTTTCAAACCGTCAGATTTATGGCCATTAATCTCATTTATCGCAAAACGTTTTGGCCTCTCTAAAAGTCTTTAAATATCTTCTATTTTCGTCTTTTGAAAAACAAGAATTTTTCGACTCTCTAAAATCTTCTTCTTCCTTCTTCTCGATTTGGCTTGCAGAGTACAAGTGTGGTAGAGATCATCTGTCCTTGCGAAGCAGTGACTCTCTGGAGGTTCAAGTCTAGTTGTATCCTGGGAACTCAGTCGCATCAAACCCCTTTTTGCATCTTCGGACTTCCCGGAGTGGGGTGTTTGAAGTTCTAAAGATAGCGATCTTAAGAACGTGCCTCTAGGCTTGGCATCTCTTTTCTGAAATACATTTTCACAAGGTTGGAATAACAATTTTAGAACTTCAATATGGCCTCTGGTTCGACATCCAACTCCATCAATCTGCTTAGTCGTGACCTTGAAAAACTCGATCGATTTGATGGGTCAAACTTCAAGCGGTGGCAATCAAAGGTCTCTTTCTTGCTATCCGAGTTGTATATTGACTATGTTCTCAAAAAGCCCTGTCCCACTGTCGCTGCTAGAGAAGTTGAGACAGAAGAACAGAAGAAAGAGCGAGAGAAGTGGTTTACTGACAACTACCGATGCAAAGGGCATATCCTGAACACTTTAGTCGATTCTCTCTTTGACTTGTATTCACCATTGGAGTCGGCTGGAGAGTTGTGAAATGCTCTCGAGATCAAGTACAATGCAGAAGATGCTGGTAACAAAAGGTTTATCGTAGATCAGTATGTTAATTTTTCTATTGTTGATGATAAGCCTATACTTAATCAAATTCTTGAGATGCAAATACTGTCCTATAAGATCAAAGGAGAAGGTATGTATCTTGATGATGACTTCCAAGTTGCTGTCATCATTGAGAAGCTGCCGGATTCCTGTAAAGAATATAGGAATCACCTAAAACATAAAAATGAGAAAATCACTTTAGATGGCCTTCTTAAGGACATCCAAATTGAGGAAGAGACTCGTCTTCGTGACAAAAAGAATTTGAGTCTTAAAGAAGGTTATCCTAAAGTAAATTTTGTTAGTAACAAGGGTGGCAAAATCATGAAAACCCAGAAAATAAAAAAGAATTTTGTGAAAGGGAAAAAGCCAACTGATAAAAAGAAAATTAGTTGCTATGTTTGTGGCAAGTTTGGCCATTTTGCTAGAGAATGCAGAGAACGAAAGAGGACTGGTTCTAAGCCAAATGAGTCAGAGGAGAGGCTTGTTGTTGTAATCTCTGAAACCTTTATGGTGGCTGCAAATAAGGACTGGTACCTGAATACTGGAAGCATTGTCCATGTGGCAAATGACAGGAACTTGTTCAAGTCGTATGAAGTAGTGGGGGAGGGATGCAATCTCGTTATGGAAAACTCTTCCTCAACTAAAGTGCTGGGAAAAGGGAGTGTGGAAATTAAGTTCACCTCCGGGAAAGTCCTAACACTTGAGAATGTCCACTATGCTCCAGAAGTTTGAAAAAATTTAATCTCTGCAGATCTTCTGTCACGAAATGGTTTTAAGATTGTTATTGAGTCTGGGATTGTAACTGTGACCAAAGGAAAAATCTTTGTAGGAAAAGGGTTTGCCACTGGTGGTATGTTCAAGATGAGCATAAATGAAGCTACTACTTCTGTTTATATGGTTGACTCCTATTTTCTTTGGCATTCACAATTAGGACATATAAATTCACGTTGCATTCATAATATGAATAACTTTGGTCTTCTTCCATGTCATGTGAGAATAGAACATAAACATAAGTGTGAGACATGCATTCAAACTAAGCTAACTAGACTCCCATTTCCTAGTGTAGAAAAGAATTATAAATTGCTTGAATTAGTGTATTCTGATGTGTGTACGATGGATAATGTTGTGAGTCGTGGTGGCAATAGGTACTTTATTACCTTTATAAATGATTACTCAAAATTTTGTTATGTTTATTTGTTAAAACATAAATCTGAAGCATTTTCCAAATTTCTTCTTTATCTAGCTGAAGTACAAAATAGGTTTAAAACAAAGATTGTACATTTAAGAACAGATAGAGGAGGTGAATACTTAGGTGGAGAATTTGATAAATTCTGTAAAGATAATGGTATTATCCATCAAACATCAGCTCCTAGAACTTCTGAACAGAATGAAGTAGAAGAAAGGAAAAACAGAACACTTGTAGAAATGATGAATGTTATTTTGCTTAATACGGGTTTGCATTCCAACTTATGGGGAGAGGCTATACTTTCTGCTTGTTATATTCTTAATCGAGTTCCTTATTCCAAATCTGATAAATCACCTTATGAATTGTGTTTTGGTAAGAAACCTAATCTTAGTTATTTTCGTGTTTGGGGTTGTTTAGCATATGTTAAAATTCCAGAAAATAAAAGGAAGAAGGTTGGACCTAAAACATTTAAATGTGCATTTGTTGGGTATGCTGAACATAGTAAAGCATATAGATTTTTGGACATTGTTAATGATGTTATTATAGAATCTAGAGATGCATATTTTATAGAACATAAAAATGCATTTGATTCTCTTCTTGATGGCAGCCAGATTATAGTAGATGAACTTCCTGTAAATGACATTATTGAATATTCTAATGATTGTGTTGATGAACCAGAAACTGAAGTTAGACTCAGTAAACGCATTAGAAAACCAACTAATTTTGGTTCTGACTTTTATACATTTCTAATTGAGAATGATCCTGTGTCTTTTCAAGAGGCTATGTCTTCTCAAGATGCTGCCTTTTGGAGAGAAGCTATTAATGATGAAATAGAATCAATTATGTCTAATAATGTTTGGAAATTAGTGGATTTACTTGTTGGTTGCAAAACTATTGACTGCAAATGGATTTTCAAAAAGAAATTAAAAGCTGATGGTACAATCGATAAATTTAAAGCACGTTTGGTTGCAAAAGACTTTAAACAAAAAGAAGGTATTGATTATTTTGATACTTTTGCTCCTGTAACCAGAATATCTACTATTAGAATTCTGATTGCCATGGCTGTCATATATAAGCTTCAAATCCATCAAATGGACATGGAAACGACCTTTTTGAATGGAGAATTAGATGAAGAGATATATATGGAGCAACCTGAAGGTTTTGTAGTGCTAGGGCAAGAGCGCAAAGTTTGCAAACTTGAAAAATCCTTATATGGATTAAAGCAAGCCTCTAAGCAATGACATGAAAAATTTGATAGTTCTCTGGTGCATAATGGTTTTAAAATTTATGATGCAGACAAATGTGTCTACAGTAAAGTAGATAGTAGCTCAATTATTATTATTTGTTTATATGTTGATGATATGCTTATTTTGGGTAACAATAGTGAATGCATAAATCAAACAAAAAGATTTTTATCTTCCTTGTTTTGTATGAAAGACTTGGGTGTTGCAGATGTTATTTTAGGAATCAAAATTATAAGAAATAAAAATGGCATTGTATTATGTCAATCACATTATATTAAGAAAATTATTACAAAGTATGGATATCTTAATAGTTCACCAGCATGCACCCCATATGATCCAAATATGAAATTGACTCCTAATGATGGTGCTAGTGTTTAACAATTAAAATATGCCAGTGTTGTAGGTAGCCTTATGTATGCAATGAACTGCACAAGGCCTGACATTGCCTATGCAATGAGTAAAGTGTGTAGATACACTAATAATCCTGGTCATCAACACTGGAATGCAGTGAACAAGATTCTTAGATATCTAAAGCATACTTTAGACTATGGAATTCACTATACCGAGTTTTCTGCTGTTATTGAAGGGTATAGTGATGCAAGTTGGAATACTGACATTGAAGATTCCAAGTCTATGAGTGGTTGGATTTTTACCCTTGGAGGAGGAGCAGTTGCATGGGGGTCTAAGAAACAGACCTGTATAACTCATTCTACAATGGAATCTGAGTTTATTTCTTTGGCATCTGCTTGTAGAGAAGTTGAATGGCTTAAGAATATGCTAGTGGATATTCCACTAGGTGAGACGCCTATACCTGCTATTTCAATGTTTTGTGATAGCCAATCAGCTATATGTAAAGCAGGTAATATGAAATACAATAGGAAGTCTAGACATATTAGTCTAAGACACAGTTTTATAAGACAAATGATTGATGACAATATTATTTCATTGAAATATGTGAAGTCATGTCAAAATTTGGCAGACCCATTTACGAAAGGTCTTTCGAGAGATGTCATAAATAAAACATCGAGGGGAATGAGAATTAATCCAATTAAGTCATCACCTAAGGATACCCAACCTAGAGCACTAGAGATCCCACATGCATAGGTTCAATGGGAAACGAATTGGTGAATGACAGATATTGAGCATATTTATGTAAGCCCATTACTGATGTGTGCTCATGAGCTGTAACTAATCTAAGAGTTGAACTAATAGCTCTTAATGAGTTTGTAGGCCTTAAGGCTAAGGTGTGTGTTACAGTACACCTAGACAAACTCACCTATATGAGTGTAGAAATGTGAGCCATTTCTTATGAGAATTGGCAATTCTCTAGAGCACTCATGAATCTAGGAAAACACAATGCTTTAAATGTGCCAACATGAAATCCACACAATCGAACTTTTGGAAACCTATGTATGATTGAAAACTCCGTTAACAATATAAGGAGCTAAGTTCAAGGTAAGTTCACTTAGCACCTTGGTTAATTTAGGTTTTCTTTCAAATAGTGGGGGTTCAAGTCATGCAGACACTCTCACTAATGCATAAGTTTCTATGCAAGCCAAATATATTTTAAAACTAGTGGGGGATTGTTAGGAAAGTTTTAAAATATTAATGATTACTACCAAAAGAGTTTTGAAAAAGTTTAATCCCATATCTAAGAGAGAAAAGTTTTTCAAGAGGTTTAAATAGAGAGTTTGTTATATATTCTTCACTTTGGTAAGCCTTGATTCTTTAGGTGGATTGCGGACGTTGCTGCGCATGGTGCAGCAACGGACGCGTCGTTCGCGCACATGCGCGCGTGCGCGTGTGCAAGGGCACTTGAGGCGTAATGTGGCGTTTTGATGGCGCACTTTGCACTTCGCATGCTCGCAGCGGTGTGAGGTGATTATGAGGTGAAAATATCCGTTTTGCTTTTCGATTTGAGTTATCTGGCCGTTTGAAAAGCTTTAAGTTGAATGCACATCGAGTTAATGTTGCATTGTGACTGTTGGGCGGTTTTGGAGGCCTTTGATTGACAGTCAAAAGTGGGTGACCGTTCAGGTACTTTTTCGTCCTATTTTCAAACCGTCAGATTTATGGCCATTAATCTCATTTATCGCAAAATGTTTTGGCCTCTCTAAAAGTCTTTAAATATCTTCTATTTTTGTCTTTTGAAAAACAAGAATTTTCTGACTCTCCAAAATCTTCTTCTTTCTTCTTCTCAATTTGGCTTGCAGAGTACAAGTGTGGTAGAGATCATCTGTCCTTGCGAAGCAGTGACTCTCTGGAGGTTCAAGCCTAGTTGTATCCTGGGAACTCAGTTGCATCAAACCCCTTTTCGCATCTTCGGACTTCCTGGAGTGGGGCAATTGAAGTTCTAAAGATAGCGATCTTAAGAACGTGCCTCTAGGCTTGACATCTCTTTTCTGAAATACATTTTCACAAGGTTGGAATAACAGTTGTTCCTTCCATGCTGGTCACGTAGATCACCATCTTGGTGTTGCTGGCCTTCGCAGGCAAACCTTGCCGGGCACTCATCCTCGAGGGCCAGAAGATCACCCCCGAGATCTCAGAGCTTGCCCTGAAAATCATGCTCACGGAAGGTATCATAGTTGCTTCTCTTTGTGTCGGCTTGAGCTTCTATGTCTTGATCACTAGGAGGGATGGTTAGGAGTTTTTGGGGAAAATCTCTCTCTCTCTCTCTCTCTCTCTCTCGAAAAGAAAAAGAAGAATTTGGGAGGTTTTCATTTTGAATGAGGTCAAAGTTTAGAATGCTGATCGGTTGTGGCACTTTTTATTCTAAACTTTGCCTTGGGAATCTGATGGTGCCAGCAGATGACAAATGAATTGCCTTGAGTTATATGTCAATTTTCCTTGTGTCTGTGTACAACTTGTTTAAATTGTAAACACTTTTTTGTGGTAAAGTGTTGCGCTGATGCTGGGTTCCTTTTCCAAGAGGCATAGCGGGAGTGAGGCAAACAACATAATTTTTTTGCTTGGCATGCTTTGAACTGTAGTGATTTCATTAGGCAACTCAACCTAGCTTCAATATGTGCTTTCTTGGATATGTATAGGATAGTTTCTTTTGCCAAGACTCTTCTTCGAGGATCCTTGAACTTTATCATCGTATAACTGATCGTCACTTACATGCATCATTGTCTCATACCAACGAGCACTTTCAACCAAAAAGTCAAACGTACATTGTCACTCTCACAAACAAGTGCACATTGTTACCATGGTCAAACCATGCCTCTATATCACTATGGACATCCCAACATTCGACATGAGTTATAGAGAGCATAACACATCACTTAAGTGCTATCGATGCACAAAATGCTCTTGAGTTCTATTTCAAGTAATTGTTCCAAAAATATGATCATCCAAAATCAAGACACACACGGATGACTTGGCCTCGTGTGCCATAGAGCATATAGCGACCTCATGGGCACCACTGATGATGCATGAAATGCACATCATGTTAATGAGTTATTCATGCATTTTGTAGTGAGTTTAAGGTTTAAAACTCATGTTTAGATGTATTTGGATGTCAAGGGGTTGTGGTTCGAATTTCAGAGACATCTATTTGTATTATTTTGGCATTGGTAGCTTATTTTAATCTTGACCTATATCAAATGGATGTAAAAATGACCTTCTTAAATGGTGAACTAAATAAAATTATTTTCATGTAGCAACCAGAAGGTTTTGAAATTGAAGGTCAAGAGGATAAAGTATATAAGTTAAATAAATCCTTGTATAGACTTAAGCAATCACCATGACAATGATATTTGACTTTTCATAATGCTATAACAAATTAGGTTATGAGGCAAATGGTTTGAACCGCTATTATATGCCAAGAATAATGGGAGTAAGTTTACTGTATTAAGCCTCTATGTTGATGATATATTAATTACAGAAAATGATATAGATATGATAAATATGACTAAATCATGGTTAAGTTCTCGATTTGAAATAAAGAATATAAGTGAAGCTTCATATATCCTTGGTATTAAGATACAAAGAGATAGAAAATTGAGATTGCTATGTCTAAGTCAAGAAAAATATCTTGACCATATTATAAAGAAATTTAGAATAGAAAGTACCATAGAAAAGGGTATTCCTGTAGTAAAAGGCCAAAAACTAAGTAAGAATGATTGTCCAAAAGATGGATAAGAAAAGTTGAATATTTCATATGCTCAGGCAATTGGAAGTCTGGTGTATGTAATGCTTTGCACTAGACCTGATTTCAGTTTTGTTGTAAGCCTAGTGAGTAGATATCAAAGTAATCTTGGGCTCTCTCACTAGAAAGCAGTGAAAGAAATTTTTTGATATCTAAATGAAACTAAGGAACTCAAGCTATGCTATGAGTCAGATAGTTTAAAGCTTGTAGGCTACTCAAATGTTGACTTTGTTGTAGATAGAGATGAAGCAAAGTCCACCTCTGGTTATGTATTTATGTTAGGAGGTGGGGCAATTGCATGGTCATGCAAGAAACAAGAGTATGTGGCACAACATACCCAGGAAGCAGAGTATATTGCCTGTAACATGGTAGCCACATTTGGTGTGTGGATAAATCATTTCCTAAATGAGTTAAAACTGAACATTCCAAAAGATCCAGTTCAACTTTATTGTGACAATAAAGCTGCTATAAGGCTAATACAAACAAGAGTTGATAGTGTTAAAAGTATGCATATTGAAGTTAAATATCAATATATTCATGATATGCATATGAAAAATGAAATAGCAGTGAACTATATTCCTTCAAGTGACATGGTAGCAGATCTGCTAGCCAATACAGTAACTAAGGATGTTTTCACTAGACATGTGAGTCATATGGGACTTAGATATGTCTAAGTGGTGAGTGAGTAAAGATCACTCAGAAAGTGTGTATGCAAGGTTCCAGTTGAGAACAAGCATATAAACACAGGGAATCCCTTATGTCAAATGTGAAATGTAAGGCTATATGGCTATAAGGTGAGTGTTGGGAGTTATTCCAACAGTCATAACGTTCAAATACAAAGAGATGTGTCTCTTGAGGATGAAAGGATTTCTCCCAGTGATGTGTCCCAAAACTTGAACTCCTTACAAGTTTAAAAATGCAGTGAAAGATTATGGAAAACATACAGATATACAAAACAGTAACAATTACAGTTATAAGAAAAGCATTCAAATTGTAAGAGAGTTGAGAGTGTGGACCTTTCTGACAATTTTGAGCGTAACATCATGTTCTTTATCCCACAACAATTCTGCATTCGAGCAACCAAGGTCTAACAAATTGTAATGCCCCAAAACCCCAACTTGGAAAACCCTTAGATTTTTAGATTAAACTTTTTTTTTGAAACCATTGCGCAAAGCAGAAAAACATAAGGGAAATCGATTGGAAATTTTGAGCAGGTTACATGAGAAATCAACAAATGGAAACAACACATTGCCATTATTTTATAAAATGAGACAGAATATCTACAATTTATTTCTTTACAAAACGTCTCTAAAAAGGATGTGACATTTTCCCAAATAACTGCCAGAATCACGAGAGGTTTAGAAGTGTGGATTCCAATCCTTGCAGCACATCGAGCCCCATCACACAACCTGTCAATCACCTGCATCCCCATAAAATGGGGTCAGTACTCTTGCAAGTTGGTGAGAGATTATCCATAATTATCCATTCATGAAAAATATAAGCATTTATATCATAATGTGCAACAATTAACCTAGATAATAAAGACAACAACATAAGTGAATCTAACATGATAGAGTAGTTAGAATATTGCAATGAATAAACAAGTGTAACTGTAACAAGTAAAGAAGCAGTAAGGCTTAATGCTAAGCAATAAGCAACAATGTCAAGCACTAATATACTTAGACAGTAACATTAGACATTTAAGCGAGTGAGCAAGGAAGATACAACTCTAGCAACCTAATCAAAGATAAGCAATAGAATTGTTATCAAGTGATTAGCATGATTATGTAATTAACATTGGCATTCATCGGCAACAGTGAACATTTCATTAATTATAACTAAGAGCAGGGACATACTACCTTAAATCACAGAGTTAATACTAAGTATTGAATAACATCATTATATAACAAATATGCATCTAGATACATAACCAAGTGTATTTAAGCATTTAAGCATTTAAGTCATTAAACGATTATATAAATAAGCAATTGAACATTTAAGCAATTGGACAATTAAATAATTAAGCAAGTAGCAAATTGAGCAATCAGCTATGACATAAGCCATCAAAATCATAAGTCAGTTGTCAATATGTTAGTTTAATTGCATTGTCTTGATTTCCCCTTCGGGTATGTGAGGAAACCTCGCATTCTGCAAGAAATATTATTGGCATCTGCTATTTCAACTTATGTGAATGTGTAAACAAGTGATTTATCTTAAATAGGTTCATCTAGCGACATTCCCTCATTTTGAGGTACTTAAGCCCATTTGGCTATGTGTTCCCCACAGAGCAACAATGAACAACGTAATGAGGTCACACTCATACATCACGTGCTTTAGCAAAACAAGCCAAGAAGAGCACTTCGCCAGTTAAGGTGACATCATCATTAAACATTTAGGGGTGCAAGACATTCTCAAACAGGTGAGCACAACTCACGAGGTAGGGCCATCGCCCACACACAACTTGTCATGGAGTTCCAACATTCAAAAAGTCTTAAAAGACAATTATACCCCTACAGTATGCCCCAAGTCCCCTTTGAATTTTTGGGACGAATCAAGTGCCAAGTGTGCATCATATGTCAAGTGTACACACACATGAATTCATTTAAGCATTCATCACATGCTAAGAAACATCGTTAAATATAAGACACTTGATTTATAAATATGCTCAATTCAACACATTTTGGTTGATGATCAACATGCTTCATTAATCCGTTTAAGTTCAGTGGCATGGTGTGCCAAGGTATATGTGAACTTTCAAATTTTACCTAGTAAGTTACAAGAGATTCGAATTATATCTCTTAATAAATCCTAAGCTATTCTACACGAATGCTCAAAACACAATACTTGTATATTGCAATTTTATCATAGGACATTTGCACCGTAAAATTCCCAATAATTGAGCATAAGAGAAATCCATTCATAAAGTGTTGTAGTCAAGAGTGAAACCAATGCACAACTCAGGTAATCAAACCCCTTTTGCATTAATGACCTTTTTCCCGAATACTTAAGAGATAGGTCACAACGAAAATCATACATTCATTGAAGGGAATTGTTTGTAATTCATGTATTCTTATTCAAATATCTAAGTGAGACTCGATATTGGTCTTAATTTGATTGTGCACTCCCTCATAGTGTGCATTCATATTCAAACTCTTTGGTACAATTGCCTTCATAAGTCGAAGATTGGCTCGACTAGGGGTCAAAACTAAGTTTCATCGTACGAGAATTCATTACCACCATACCCCTTGGGTATATATTCGCAAGCCTTCAGTTTCCTAAATCAAGAAGTGCAATATATACGTTTTTGGTTCATTATAACAGAAAATTTATGAGTCGACTGTGTTGAAACATTGAGAATTAGATAGTTGTGCCAAGCACGAACTTACGGATTGAGGTGATTCAATAAGAGCTGGTTGGCCAAGCTCTAGACCCTAAACCCTTCATGGAAATTTTAATTACATATGTACATATCTAAACTCGGGAAGACCCCATTTTCTGGTTCGGTTTCCTGGATCACACTATGATTGGGTTCGAATTATGCTATTTCAATCAAACAAAAGTGCAACCAATTTGGTGTTGTGTGAGCAAGGAAAAGATGTCGGCTACACGTTGTCCAAACTATGCTCTCATTGTCGCAATCGCAGCAGTCGAGGTGTTGCCCTAAAGGTGCCAAAATACATAGCATAGTACGCTATCATGCATGCGTACCTCCACAGCAAAATAGCAGCAACCAAGGTGTTGCCATACTACCAACCTGCTGGAAATAAACGCAGCAGGGTAATGTTGCCAAAATCGCATCCGTTGAGCAGGAGGAATGGCAGCAATCAAGTGCAGCCAACCAACAAAATTCTTGTAGGCACTTGACAACAAGCATGTACTCTGCCATACTCATCAGTTGAAGGTGGGCAGCAAGCATTATGCTGTCGTGGCACATACTTTCTGCAGGGAATGGGCTGCCACGAGGGAGCACTATGTGGAAAAATTCTGTAGCAAGAGGCATGCTGCCAACCTTATGAAGATGTTGTCAGGCGCATCAAGGAGTTGGTTGACGTACCTCTCACTACCATAGAACTTCTGTAGCATATAAGGTGCTGGAATGAAGCCTACACTGCAGGGAAAAACTGGCACTTAGGAAGTTGTCACTTAGGTGCCCTAAATGCGGGACAAAGACTCACGAAGGGGTTAACCCATGATCAGATTTCCTAAAGCTAAAGAGCACACTGACACTCGCCGATTTGTTTGTATGGGGGCTCGGGCACTTGCTGGGCAAATGCACGGCCTGCAGCGCCTGCTGGGCAGGGCTAGCAGGTGGCACCAAGCCCACAGATGGGTTGTCACACGGCCTGGTCTGGCCTGGCATGCAGACCCAGACCCGTCGGCTAGTGTGTTGGAAGTGTGCCAACTGAACTATGGTATGCAATAGTACGGCCCTTGCGGCTGGAATGCCAACAGCTAAACCGAGCAGCCGCAGATTGCTGTGACAATGGGGCCAACACCCAGCTTGGTCAGCTTGCGGACCAGTTGGCCCAAGCTCACTCGCTCAGCCCAAAATGAGAGCTAAGACCATGCAATGAGAAGAAAGCCTACGTATTTATTCATTTTTTTTTTAAATAGATCTAACATGGGTATGCTTGTTCATTATATATATATATATATATATATATATATATATATATATATATATATATATATATATATATATATATATATATATATATATATATACATTGGCATGTCGGGTTCTAAGTAAAAGGGTTCTAAGTAAACCCAAGGTACTGGGTTGTTCTAGAGCCCACCTGGGCTGCACCCTACTCGGCCCAGCCGAGCGGGTGCGCCTGCCATGTGGCAGCCGCCCGACAGTTAGGTGAAGTGCAGTTGGAACAAAAGAGCACCCAAGTCTAATCTGAATGGACCAAACCATGGGTTTTCTTGTCTGGGCAAATTGACCGGGTCTGAACCAAATGGTTCAGACCCTGGTCTGGGTTTCTCAGCTGGAGCCCGAATTCTAGAACAAAAGAGAATCCCACCGAAAGAAGAAAAAGAAAAGTATGATTTTATGATTCTTTCAAGATAGGGTGCCGGGTAAATGGCAACCCCTTCACTCGAGGCTGAGAGGGTGCATTCCAGCCACCCTCCACCTGCGTGCTTCGCATGTTTGGAGTCCACACCACCATGGAGAGGTCGTGGGACACCCGACCATGATGTGAGTTGAAGGGAAACAACAACACACCATAGAAAACAACAAGATATACAGAAACGAAAGTGCATTAAAAGAGAACTTTGCATATGGCATTCTTATAATGTACAAGAGGAAAAAGCTCAGTTGCAATGATTTTTAATCCACCCAACTTCCACGCATTTCAGAAAATGCCTTGGAGAATTTGGTTTCATGTTAACAATAGAAATTTTTTTATGACAATGGTGTTTCAAATAGGTATCTCACCTTGCTATTTCGGAAAGGAGGAGGAGAGCCGGATTCTACTCTTGGATTAGAGTGTAGAGAGGAGTCCATCTTCAGTACCGAGCCCTACACCAAGGCCCAAGGTAGCTTCAATGGAGTCCACGGTTTTTGGTTGGGAGAGAGAGAGAGATCTAAAAAGAATCACTCATCACCCTTCTCTCTCTTCTTTCAAAAGCTTTTAAATGCTAGGGTTTATAATGAAGGATTGAGATTAATTGGCCAAGATCAACGGCTAAGGGTTGTTTCACACCCTTCTAGGCGGTGGTAAACTTGAAATACTTCAAGTTTGCCTCCCACGCCTCCAATAGGTTTATAACATTCAAATCTTTTTAAACTTCTTTCAAAAATGGCACAGGGTTGATGTAAAAATTCCTACATCACTTAAACATTTTCAAAGACTCATTGATGTAATAATATCTATAATATGACGGGTTTAAGCATCTAAAATTTTCAATGTGCTATTCAAGTAAATTTATAAATTTATTAAAACTTAGGGATTGTGTAATTATGAAGTATATATATACATTCGTTCTAGGGTCTTGCATATATATATATATATATATATATATATATATATATATATATATATATATATATATATATATATATATATATATATATATATATATATTATGCAATTACTAGATATGCGTACACATATATGCATATGCATTCCCACAAAAAAAAATATATTGGAGATTCTATCATGTACTGGATTTTCTCAAAAAATTTGCGGGTCTTACACAAATAGTGCAAGTCTGTTACACAATGCTATGTTGGCAAGTCTATTACCTGCAGACAAAGCCTTGTTGGTGGGTGTTTGTTTTGACAGTTTTACTTGTGTATTTGAGTGAGGAATGTGTGTGTAGGGGGGCTCCAAGCATATAAATAGGTATCATCCAAACCATCTTATCTCGTCTCATCACATCTCATCTAAAAAACCTCTTATGAGCTTCCTCAAGCTTTGAAGTCCCTTGGATTGACAATTTTTAAAATTGTCCCTAAGGAAAAATTGTTCATTTTTCAAAAAAAATTGTTCATTTTTCAAAAAAATTATGGGCTGTGAGGTTTGGGGTGGAAAAAACACTCCGTTTGCAAAGCTCTCTCTCTCTAAACTTATGCCTCTCTCTCTCTCAACTCAAACCTACTCTTGGATTTTTTAAACCCAAGATCCATTTTCGTATGTGAGAAAGCTCCTTTTCTCACTAGGCCACCAAAAAAATGGGCTCGAGAAGCTGCCACCATGCCGCATCATCAAGAGGAAGTGCCTAGGGTTTTCAGAAAACCCAAGTTTCTCTCTCCGTTTTCTATACTTTCTTTCTCAACTTTCTTTAATTTTATTGGAAAATTTAGATTGTTTATACACGTTTTAATTAAAAGCACACTTTCTTGGATTGGGTTTAGCCTGGTTGGGTTCACCATCCAGGTTAAAAAAAAACTCAATAAAGCATTTTTCAAGTAATGATCTCAATCTTGACTGAGCCATCCCTTGCACACTTGATTCCATCCAACAACAAGGCAGTTTGTGGTTTATAACAAACTGGGGAGAATTAAGGTCCCCTACAAATCAGGAGGTCGATGGCTGCAAACCACATGGTCCCCCATTTGAGAAACAGATTTCAAAAGTTTACAAACCTCCAAACAAGGATTACAACAATTGACATAACACCTCTGAGAAAGCTGATTGAGTCAGGAAGTTGTTGCCAACAGTTCTTCTTCCCTCACCAAGTGGACGAAGCCAAGTTGTAAAAAAGCTTACTATTGCTACAGTGGAAAGAAGTTAGGTGCAGAGAAAAAAAATCCTAATAGAGGAAGCTAAGTGGAGGGTTGGAGGTGGGTCCTGTATTCAATTTTGGTTTGATCCATGAGTCCCGAGTAGGGATGGCAGTGGGGCGGGGCAGGGGATAAGGTCTCCACCCCCGCCCCGCCTCAAGATTAGAACCTCCATCCCCGCCTCCATCTCGGGCGGGGATGGATTTTAACCTCCACCCCCGCCTTCATCCCCGTTTCATGTATTCAATTTTGGTTTGATCCATGAGTCCCGAGAGGTTCATTACTTCCTCAGCTCCCAAAAAGCAGTCAAACTCATTATGTGCTCGAATCTTATTCACACCTTGCTTCAGGATGTTATATAGTGACACTAAAAGCAAACCTAACATCAAGGTAATAGCGGGTTGCACCTTTTACCAGACATTCGAAGTGTGATTGAGAATCAGGTATGGGACCCCAATACTCTGTAACAAAATATCGCGAGATTTATAAAAAATCTTGCGATAATATCGCGAGAAATTGCTTGAAAGTTTAAAACAGCAATTTCTCACAAGATTTTCAATCCGTTATATTTACCATTTTAGCAGATATTTATCGCGAGATTTTTATTTTTAAATTTGTTTTATTTATATTTTCCTATAAATTTTTTTTTATTTTAAAAATTATTTTTTATTGCCGAGAAAAAATGCGAGATTTATGGAAATTTTCAAAATCTCCCAAGTTTTTTTTGACTTTTGCAGATTTTGCCGTTTTTAAACTTTTGTCACTATGCCCAATAGCATATATTCAATGGAAAAATGACTCAATGATAAGCATTAAAGTCGTACGAGAGGATATGAGGAGAGGGGCTCGACAAATCTAACGTACAAACCGGTATGGCAATAGCAACACTTTGGTTCTGCGCCATTACACTCCAATTTGCTATGGATGGGAAACCTCTGAACTTAGACAGACTTCAGAAGATGGGTGTGGCCTTTCCCAACAGATGCAAAATATGTCAAGGTGAGAAAGAGGCCCCAAAACACCTGTTTTTGAGATGTCCCTTGATTATGAAGACATGGAGGAGGGTGAGAGGCATGTTTGGTCAAGATGATTAGAGAAGCTTTGGGGAAATGGGTCAGGTCCAGTGGCGTAGCTAGGATTCATGTGAGGGGGGGGGGGGGGGGGGGGGTTCAAACAGGGGTGTAGGAAAAAAAAAACTGGTTTGATAGTCGGGGGTTCGGGGGCAGCGCCCGTGAAATTGTTTTTTTTTTAGATAAAATAAAAAATGGCTACAATTATTAATACAAATCTACTTCATATGGACAAATCAAACTATTTGCTGCAGTCAGGACTGGGCTAAAAAAATGGATAAAAATCTATTTCATATGGAATCAGGGCTGGGCTAGGACTGGGCTTTTACAAAAAAAAAAAAAAAAAAACTGTAGAAATTGGCTTCTGGCCTTCCAAACTAGAATATGGAGAATATGGAAGCTGAGGAATGAAGTTATTTTTGAGGGAAAATTGGTGGAAAGAGAAAAAAAAAGGGAGAATAATAAATTCTGGTTGCAGTTAGGGAACAGATGATGATGGTAGTTTTGAGAATTGTTAGTGAGTGAGAAACTGGAGGAGATTGGATTCATGGAGGTGACATTTTCATCAGGGGCTTTGGTTCAACTGTCTCTACCTCCGCTACCTAAACTCAATCAAATACCATTTTTTTGCGAGGATGATAAAGGGTGTTTTTAGAAGCTGGCTGAGCTTTTTCCATGGAAGGGATTCAAGAAGAGAAATAATGGAAATGCTCGAAGGAGGTGATTGGGAAGGCTGACCGAAATATGAAAATAGTAGTGGGAAGATGTGGAATACATCTATCTCATCAGTAGAACCCATGCAATTTTGGAGTAGAAATCAAGAATTCTAATATTGGAAGAATTTGGTGTATAGCTATAGGAGGATAAGAGTTTATTCTGTTGATAGTAACTTTAATTTTTGGCAAAAAATTAGTCAGATCCTACACAACGAAATAGTGGAAATAGGGATGGCAGTGTACCGGGGGAAAGCTGAGCCCCGCCCCGCCTCGCCCCGTTTGGACCGGGGATGAAGGGTATGAAACGGGGATGGAGGCGGGGACGAAGGTTAAAATCCATCCCCGTCCAGGGGTGGAGGCGGGGATGGACGTGCACTTTTCCCCCCCACGATCCCCGCCCCGACCACTTTTCCCTGCAATATCCCCGCCCCACCTCATCCCCGTTTGAACCGGGGATGAAGGCGGGGGTGGAGGATAAAATCCATCCCCACCAGGGAGGCGGGGCATGGGTGGAGGATAAAATCTTGAGGCAGGGCGGGGGTGGAAACCTTGTCCCCCGCCCCGCCCCCGCTGCCATCCCTAAGGTCATCTACCGGATTGGTCTCTCCTTGATGAGGGGCATTCTTTTTATCTATAATCATTAGGTAGCCCCCCCTCCCCCCCCCCCCCCCCCCCCCCCCTTAACCCCAGCTTGCCTTTTCAAAAACATAAAAATAAAAATAAAAATCACTCATTGAACAAACCATTCCAGTGACAGAAACATAATCTTGAAACTATAATTTTTAACAGTAAAAACTATTTGCTGAGCCGAGAAAACACATTAAAAATTATTTTTAAACATCCAAGAATTTTAATATTTTCATACTCGAACACGCACACTTTTTACAAAAAAAACATATTTCAATCTTGTGGATGCCGATTTCTGGAGACGCGTAAGCGCTAAGCACCCTTTGAGGACTTTTGTACCTATGAATTTTTGCACTGTAGTAGGATTGAAAATGATTAAAAAAAGGGAAGAAGGACAGTATGTCTTACAAACATCCCTCGGATGCTCAAGTAGGGATGGCAGTGGATCGGGGGAAACGGGTCTCTACCCGCCCCTCTTCGGCCTGGCCCCGTTTGGATTGAGGATGGAGGACATGAAACGGGGATGGAGGCAGAGATGTTAAAATAAAAACCCACGGGGAGATGAAGGTATGGATGAAGGGAGGCTAGGATGAAGGTTAAAATCCAAACCAGTGTGGGGATTGAGGCTGGGATGGAGGTCCAGATTTTGAGATGGGGCTGGGGTGTAGACCCGGGTCCACTGCCATACCTATGCCCAAGACATGTGCATGTTTGTGGACTCAAAAAATTGCACCCTTTCATCACAAGCAAATCACTGCTCTCCTTATACCGTGAGCTTCAAAAGCAGCAAAAGGGAAAGAAAGAGAAACACCCTCCCACACCGACTGAAAAGTGAGCAAATAAAGAGGAGAAAAGACATACACCCAATCTCATCTCTTTGTTTGGATGGCAGACCCTCTTCTTCCTGAATGCTTCGTCCTAAAACTGATGAGCAAGAGAAGGATTTGGGTGGCCCTCTTTGTGCTCGTCTACGCCCTCCTCCTCTCCTTCTCATGGACCTTCCTCCGCTCCATACTCTCCTGGTATTCCACCACCACCTCCGATTCCACCATCTTCCGATGGCCCGCCGTTTACGCGTCCGTGCTATTCGGCTTGGTCTTCGGCCTCCTGTCGATGCTCACCGTCCTCTCCCTCTCCGTTCCTTCCATGCTGGTTACGTGGATCACCATCTTGGTGCTGCTGGCCTTCGCCGGCAAACCTCGCCGGGCGCTCGTCCGCGAGGGCCGGAAGATCACCACCGAGATCTCGGGGCTTGCCCTGAAAGTCATGCTCAAGGAAGGTAACATCGTTGCTGCCCTTTGTGCCGTCTTGAGCTTCTATGTCTTGATCACTAGGAGGGATGGTTAGGAGTTTTGTGGGCAAATCACTGTCTCTCTCTCTCTCTTAAGAAAAGAAAAAGAAGAAGAATTGGGGAGATTTACTTTTTGAATGTGATGGAAGGTTATGTAATGTTTTAGAGGATTGGATGAATTACTTCTTGCTTGGTTGAATGGGACAATGGGGCAAATCTCTGTCTCTCTCTCTTAAGAAAAGAAAAAGAAGAAGAATTGGGGAGATTTACTTTTTGAATGTGATGGAAGGTTATGTAATGTTTTAGAGGATTGGATGAATTACTTCTTGCTTGGTTGAATGGGACAATGGGGCAAATCTCTGTCTCTCTCTCTTAAGAAAAGAAAAAGAAGAAGAATTGGGGAGATTTACTTTTTGAATGTGATGGAAGGTTATGTAATGTTTTAGAGGATTGGATGAATTACTTCTTGCTTTGTTGAATGGGACAATGGGAGTTTTGTGATGGTATTGAATCTGGAAGGGAGAGGAAAGGGCATCTCATCTGTTCCCTATGTGCTGTTAATTTGGTTTTACTTACAAGATTTGCTGTCATGATGGCTTGGGTTAATGTGGGTTGTGATGGGTCGTCTCACTTTTTCATTCTAAACTTTGCCTTGGGGAAACTGATGGTGCTAGCAGATGACGGACGTATGGCTTCCAGGTGTATATCAATTCTCGTTTTTCCTTTTCTCTGTGTACAACCAACCAGTTTAAACTGTAAACACTTTTTCGTGGTAAAATGTTGCGTGTTCCAGTGGTTGCCGCTGATGGGTTCCTTTTGCAAGAGGCACTGTTGGATTGATCTCCAATAAGATAAGTCCACAAGTAACTTCAAGTGCGTTTGAGTTGTGCTTTAGTGTTTTGTGGTTTAGTTACACTGGGACAACCAGTACCTGGTAGAAGGTAAATCATAATTGACCTCAGGCTAAAATACTGCGTTTAAAGACACCCTTGTTAAAACTTGATTTAGCGTGAGAAGAGGGGAAGAACCAGAATCACACATAAGTGGGAATAAGATTTTAATGTTGTTCGGCAAAGACATGCCTACATCGAAGAATAACTTTCTCTTTCTCTTAACTCAACCATTTTTCAGAGAGAAGAGCCTTCTTTATATAGTAATTGATTACAAGAGGTGACCCATTTTAGACTGAGATTCCTTAAACATAAGGATTTCTTAATATAAGATAAATTCGTAATACAAGAGGGCTTTTTATAAGAAGAGTCTCTAACAACGTGTGTAAGGTGTTCTTGCTTGACTAAACCTTCATGTTGCTTAGTTCAAATCTGGATATGGATATGCTAACAACCCTACAAGCTCATTTCTTTGAAAGTGAGATTAAGCTTGGATCTGATGGCTTCAAACCATGCTATAGATAGAGGCTTAGTCAAATGTAATGAATTTACCATCAAGTTCTTTCTTTTTTATTTTTTTCGTACAAAATAAAAATCTATTTCAATGTGCTTCATACGAATTAGCTACTAAGTATGTAGCCCCAAGATTATCACACCATATATAACCAGGGGTTCTTTTTACTCATGTACTTCACGCATGTGATACCTCACCTACATCAATTCAGAAATTGAGCTTTATATTTTGCTTTTGTACTTGACTTGGCAATAATTTACTGTTTTGATAAATTCCAAGAAATAAAATTTGGTTCAAGAAAAGTAAGATAGCCCCAATAAAACATCCCTCGTCTGCTCAGCTTGCTCAGTCAGTATGTGTAAATCCTAAGAGTTAATTGGACTTACTTTTATGAATATATAATCCACGCATAATGGTCCCTTTAAGATATCGAAGAATTCTTTTAACATAATTTCAATGATCCTGCATTGGTGCGTGCATAAATTGGCAAGTTTTATTCATAACATAAAATATATCAAGACATGTAAAAGTAATATATTGCAAAGCACCGACAATTATTCAATAATGAGTAAGATCCTTCAAATAGTTCTCCTTCATATTTAGATAAAGTAACATAAACAACTGCAGGTGTTGTCATTGACTTTGCTTCAAGCTTATGACTTCCTTTCAAAATAACTAGAATATACTTCTTTTAAGATAGAATTAAACCATATGTATGGAGAACATCTTCTATTCTCAAAAAATAACAAAGAGGACTCAAGACTTTGATGAAGAATTCTTGTCCAAATAAATTTATCAACCCTTGAACTTTTGATCGCAATGACATCATATATATATATATATATATATATATATATATATATATATATATATATATATATATATATATATATATATCAATCTGAACAAGTAAAATATAGTTCTTGCACTTCTTTGTAAAAGTGACATGTCAGCTTTTGACTCAACAAATTTAAATCAGATAGTCATGTAACCATTTAAACTAAGCTCTTGGGGTTTGCTTTAACCCATATAAGAACCGATTCAGTTTACATACATAGTTAGGGTACTTATTACTTTTAAAGCCTTGAGATTGAGACATATATACCTCTTCTTGCAGATATCTACGAAGAAAAACATTATTATGTAACTGATGTATAAACTAGCTAAAACTTACAACAAGAGACAATATAGTTCTTATTGTAGTAGGCTTAATAATAGGTGTGAATGTCTTAAAGTAATCAATTTCTTCCTGCTTACTGTATCCTTTGGCTGCAAGACAAGCTTTATATCTTTCAATGGACCTGTCTTTTTATTTTATATATCCATTTGCATCCTACTAGGTTTTGAGATGATTGACTAGATACCAGTGTCGAGGTCTCATTTTTAACCACGACATCATATTCCTCTTGAATAATTGTTTTATACTTTTCTTCTAGGTTAGCTTTAACATAAGACTCAGGTTCTGACTCTTGAACTAACTCATTTACCATGGCAAGGCTTAAGGGATACTTAGTGGTTATGAATAATCTGGGTTTTAATGTTTCATCTTGAGACCTGATAACCATATGATATGTTCTAACATGTTGTCTTGACACTTCAAAATTAGGGTAGAACGGATTAATAAGATCATGAGACTCAATTATGTCAAGGTTGAGACTAAGTTCTAACATATGAGGAAAGGAATTTCTGGTGTCTATATTAGGGTTGTTTGGTACAAGTGAATGTGGGATATTGAAAATCGACTTGCCATATCTGAATTTTGACTTTGGTTTAGATCTGGAATATAACTTGTCGTATCCAAATTTTGACTTTGCTTAGGAGCTGGAGCAAGTAAAATAACAACTGAATTGGGTTTCCTATGATGCCATATATAATTTTTTTCTTGGATCTACAACCAACTAGTAACTTCTTTAAATGTGACAGGGTTTTTAGAACCTGTATATAAACATTTGGGTTCATCAAATATCACATGCCTGAAAATATAATATACATTTTATTAAGTACAAGATAAAGGCACAAATATCCTTTATAACTAGTTTCATAACCAATAAAAACGTAAGCTCTATTTTTAAGATCCAATTTTAAGATATTGTAAGAAACAAGGTGGGAATAATAGGTGCAACAAAACACTCTTAGAAAAGAATAGTTTGGTACCCATTTCAAGAGTAATTCATATGGTGACTTATTGCTAAGATTTAGGCTAGGAAGTCTATTTATGAGATGAATGGCTATGAAAAATATCAACCCAAAAATTTGTGCTTATAGAGGCATGAAATAATATACTTAACCCAGTTTCCACAACATGTCTATTTTTTCTTTCAACAACTTCATTTTGTTGGGGGCAAGAGACCCATCTTTTAATCCCATGGCAGTTTAAGAACCTTAAAAATCTCAGACACATAATCTTGCCACCTCCATCACTATGAAAGCCTTGGGAATATGATTCTTACGACCACAAAACTAACAAATTATCCCTTGTTGGTTAGAGTTTCTTGAACTGTTGCCTCTGCCTTGTACATTTCCCGTAAAAAATTCATGACCACTGAAACTTCATAAATTTTTGCCTCTACCTTTGCCTCTATTTTTTCCCTCTAAAATGTCAAGTCTTACCTTGACCATGACCTCTGCCTTGTTGAGCAAGAGTAGTAACAATAGTAATAAAACTTTTATACTCATGAGATAAACCATTAAGAGTATGATGAATTAGGTCTTCAACTGGGACAACTTCATTTATAACACTAAAAAAATCAACAAAAAATTTAACGTGATTTAAGTACTCTGTCATAAACATGGCTTCTTTTCGAACATCTTGGTGATCTTTCTTTAACATAAACTTTTTTTAGAGCAACTCTACCTTCTTTAACACTAGAAATCCTGATAATTTGACTGAGCACAACTTTAGTTGCAGTTGCCTTAATCCAACTTAATGCCAATTGATTAAATCCTTTTCAAACTGCATATCCAAGATTTGTAGAATGAACTTCACCCTCTTTAGTCATGCTTAAATATTGATTTGGAGGACAAAATCCATCAACATATTTATTCAAATATGACTATATATCACAGATTGGATTTGAGACCTCTGTAACAAATAGTTGTTATGGTCAAGTGTAATAAAAATAAGACTAAAAAAGGCATTCAATTGGATTGCTGAATTGGAAACTAGGGAAGCAGATGTAGACGCAAATGCAGAGGACTAGCTCATATTTGCAGTTCTAAAACTGAAGCCCAAAGGTAAAACGATTTTTCCAAGATGGTGACTTGCTGCTTCTTCTTCTTTGTACCTGACAACAATTCAACAACTTAGACGTCCTCAATAACCTGGCCCTCATGCCAAGTTAAAACTTTATTTAACGTGAGAAGAGGGAAAGAACCAGAATCACACGCACACAAGTGGAAAAGTGATTTTAACGTGGTTCCGGCAAGGTTGTACTTACACCCATGAATAACTCTCTCTCTCTCTCTCTTAAAGTTTCAGTCTTTATATATTTATTGATTACCAGAGGTGACCCAAGAATCCTTAAACATGATGACTTTTTAATACAAGATAAACTTATAACACAAGAGGATTCTTTTTAAAAGAGTCTCTACCAATGTGTGTGTGGAGTTCTTGCTTGACTAAACCTTCATGTTGCTTATTATCATCATACCCAACATGTAGTTCACTAACACGCCTATCATCCGAGGTGACACCCACAGAAATTTGAACCTTGAGCACCCATATGATAGACAAGACCCAACCCCACTATGCCAACCCCTTTTGAGGCAGTTTATGCCTCAACTCTAAACTCCTAATCTTGAGATCAGCTTAACATGGGCCAATTATGCTGGAAGACCATCCATCCAGTTTGCTGCTATGATTCAAATGTTGGAAAAATAATGGAACTTCAAAAGTTTTATGAACTGGAGACCAGTCAATGTACAGTAGGTGATGAGGGTTTTTCAGTTCATAAAAAAAAATGCAACCAAACACATGCAACTTGTAGATGGAAGTCGAGGTTATTTTGGGAAATGTCAAGGTTGTACTTTTTCTCTTCTAGCCAAAAAAAAGATGACTACCACTTTGGTTTCAAGGAAGAGCTTGTCGACTATAGAGTCAGGACCAATGTTGTCAGTATCGGTGCATATCGGCCTATACATATCATATCATCAACAGAAAATCGTTATGATACTAACCTGAATCAACTATTTTATAATAAATGTAAAAAATGTTTAAAAAATAATTTTTAATATTGTTTTAGTATTATTTTAATAGTTTTAACATGTATCATGTTCTGATTGACACAAAATATTTTTTAATTATTTTTTTGCTGATTCATACTGGTTTACTTGAGAATTGGTATCGGCTGATACGGATTCACCTAAATCGTTGGCCAAATGATTCAGGGCCTATACTGACAACATTGGTCAGAACTGTAGAACAGGACCATTTGGCACATAGTACATGACAACGTATCATATGCACATTTCTTAACTGGCCTTAATGACTTTCTGGCAAGGCATGTGTAACATATTTTGCATTCACCATAATGGAATTTTCTCTCACAAAAAAAATAAAAGAGGGAGAAAAGGGAAGTGGAACTGTAAAGACTCCGGATCTCTGGAAATATTTTCACAATGGTTTAAAAAAAAATTGCATTTTCAAAAGGTATGAGTTGGGGTCGTTACAACAAAACTAACAAATCGCCTCTTGTTGGTTAGAGTTTTTTGAACTGTTGCTTCTACCTTGTACATTTTCTGTAAAAAATTCATGACCACAAAAAGTTCCTAAATTTTTGCCTCTATTTTTTCCTCCTCTGAAATGTCTAGTCTTACCTTGACCACAACCTCTGCCTTGTTGAGCAAAGACTGTAGTGGTAGTGGAATCAACCGATGGTCTTTGATTTATTAACTAAATCTTCTTTGCTTGGTTGAGTAGCATATCATAAAGATTATAAAATGTAGGAAGATCGTCAAGAGTAGTAACAATAGTAATAAAACTTTTATACTTGTGAGATAAATCATTAAGAGTATGATGAACTAGGTCTTCAACTGGGACTTCATTTATAGCCCTAAAAAAATTAGCAAAAAAAATTAACATGATTTAAGTACTCTATCATAAACATGTCTCCTTTTCGAACATCTTGGTGATCTCTCTTTAACTACATAATTTTAAGACTAGACTGGGAAGCATAAACTTTTTTTTTAAAACAACTAAAGCTTCTTTAACACTGGGAATCCTGATAATTTGACTGAGCACAACTTTAGTTGCAGTTGCCTTAGTCCAACTTAGGGCCAATTGATTAGATCTTTTCTAAACTGCATATTCAGGATTTGTAGAATGAACTTCACCCTCTTTAGCCATGCTTAAATATTGATTTGAAGAAGGACAAAATCCATCAACATATTTAATCAAATATTGACTATGTATCACAAGTTTGATTTGAGACTTCCATAACAAATAGTTGTTACAGTCAAGTTTTATAAAAACAAGACTAAAAAAGTCATTCAATTGGATTGCTAAATTGGAAGCTAGGCAGACGCAAATGCAAAGGACGAACACATATTTGTAGTTCGAAAACTGAACCCCAAAGGTAAAACGATTTTCCCAAGATGGTGACCTGCTTCTTCTGCTTTGTACCTGAGGACAAGGCAACAACTTACACGTCCTTAATAACCTGGCCCCGATACCAAGTTAAAACTTGATTTAACGTGAGAGGAGGGAAATAACCAGAATCACACACACACAAGTGGAAACATGATTTTAATGTGGTTTGGCAAGGGTGTACTTACACCCATGAATAACTCTTTTTCTCTCTTAAAATTTTAGTCTTTATATATTTATTGATTACCATAGGTGACCCAAGATTCCTTAAACATGATGACTTTTTAATACAAGATAAACTTATAATACAAGAGGATTCTTTATAAAAGTGTTTCTACCAATGTGTGTGTGGAGTTCTTGCTTGACTAACACTATAAGAAATCTGTGGATTAGTGATGGCTGTAATCCGTTGCTAATCCGTCACCAATCCCTCGCTGTAGAGTTTAGCGACGGCTAACTTTCATCGTAAATTTTTAGTCGCTAATTAGCAACGGAACATATCTGTCACTACTTTCGTTGCTAAATTGTGATGAAGTAACGAATGCTATGATTCATCGCAAGGTCGTCGTTAATATGTAGAGATTTGGGTTTGCGATAGATATGAATCTGTCGCTATTGTAGCGACAGAATTACGACGTTTTAAAATTCATCACACAACATCAACCGAGTCAGTTTTGCAATGGTTAAATATATGTCCCTGATCCATCGCTAAATTAGAGGGTGATACCAATTAACGACGAAAAAAATCTATCGTTAATCCATCGCAAAAACTAAAAAAATTGTTTAAAATATAAATATCGAGAAAAAATTTCTCGCGATACAATTTATATATCCTGTGAATAAAAAAAAAGTACAAATAAAAAATACATATACAAAGCAACTACAAACAATTTATCGATCCATTATAATCCTCGCCAAGTTCTAATTATTTACAAGCGAACATTTATAAAGAGTTTCTTTTGAAACAACAAGAAGGTACACCAAATTCAACACATGAATCTAATCATCACCAAGATTATGTGCGTCATCTTCTTCATTGTCTTGATCTGCCCCTTCAGCTCATCTACTCTGATTATCTCCAACATCCTACAAGAGAAAAGAAATGTTAGTATTGATAAATAAAATATAATGAAATAAATTATATGCAATGCACCTAAGATAAGGCAATCAAAGTAATATGAGTGAATTACATATAGTCTAGCTAGCAATAAAGTGAAGGATATTAACAGAATTCAGATGTGTTCTAAGGCTGATAGAAAAAAATTTATAATGATCCAATCATGCAAATATGTATTCTAAGGTTGTCAAAAAACTCTCATAGTGATTCAATCATGCATATATGTGTTCTAAGGTAGTGAAAAAACTTTCATAGTGATGAAATCATGCTTATATGTATTCTAATGTAGTAAAAAAACTTTAATAGTGATGAAATCATGCATATATGTGTTATAAGGCAGGCAAAAACTTTCATAGTGATGAAATCATACTCATATGTGATGAAATCATGCATATATTAGCTGAAAATCTAACAACATGAAACAAATGACATTAAACTTTCATATCTGACAGGCATCTGCAAACAAAGTTCATCTGTCACAAGAAAAGCAGCACAACTTATTACGAACGTCGAAAATTGCTTCATGTAAATAGTCACTCATTGTGTCCTTAACAAGCTGGCGGACACCATCACAAGAATTAGGCTGGTCAATAGGATGCTTGGAGCTGATGCTGGCGGGAGAACTCTAAGAGTCGTGACTGGAGGAGGCAACGATTGGTGAGGTGTTCATATTACTCTCAAACCTGAACACACGACCCTTTTTGGGTTCACCTGTTGCAGTCACCTATGCTGCAGGATCAAAAGTCGGATGTTGAGTGGAGTCATTGCCATATCTTTCTACCATCTGTTACTCATATGAGTCCTACAAAGTAATGATTACAGTGTGGATTAATAATTAAGAATTACAATATTCATGATAACTTGTATATTACAATGTTTATTAATACAATAAATATATATCATTGTCATTCTTGCCTTCTCTGATACGAACTCTCATGTGGTCTTACATTTATGTGTTTCAATAAACATATCCATGTATGGCACAATGCCTCCTTTTTCTGCTTCCTTTGAAGTTAAATGATTAAAAAATTTATTTAATAAGTATGCAACAATACTTATAAATTTGACAATATATATTGATGAGTTACTATTTTCTTCAGGTGGCTCTCAAAAGTTCTAGATCCACCTTGTGTAGATGGGCATCGGGCATCTTCGCTTGATTTTGTGCAGCCTTCGCTGAGCAGTTTCAAAATTCATGCCCCGCCCACTTGTCGTACATTGCAACCCAAACATTTGATCTGATAGTAGGAGGGCTATGGCCCTTCCACTACAGTGGATCATCTATCCCACCAGATGCTTTTATTGCTGCAGTCTTCATATTATGTAGCATGTCTGCAAATCGACTAGCAGCCACCTTCTGCCACACCCGCCTCGCGTCGTGCTCCTTCAACGCAGTCTCAAAGCGATTCAAAGCCTACAAATAATTTTAGAAAGTTAGTAGACATGACTATAATAAAAAATTAAATATAAAACACATTAGCTATGATAAATGATTGTATACCATGAATGAGGACCATAATCTATCTAGCACCTCATTCAGGTACTCTTTTCATTGAGCGACCGGTCCTGGTAGATGTTGAACTAGTGACTGACTAATCTCTCATATTACTTCTTATGGCTTGAACCTCGCGCTGCACATAAATTGGTATATATTAACTATCGATATATACTATTTATAAAATAAGTATTGGATAAGTGAAAATGAAATACTTACGGTCAATTGTCAATATATACTATTTGAATGAGTCATCGTGTGTTAGACTGAGAAGACCCTTCATCCAGCGTTGTCTCGTGACATGTATGAATAACTGGTGTAGGTGGGTCATGTGTAGGCAAAACATCATCTATAGAAAAATGAGTTAGAAATTCACACAATACATATTTAAACTAAACAATTATACAATTAGTTAAATGATATACCTATCGAAGCAACCCGTAAAGATGAAGGCTGAGACTGGCTATAATTGGGTGCTCAACCACTGTGACCTCCACGAACCATATTCTAACAAATAAAAACTGTCATGCAATACATTCAAACATTAAAATTATTACAATACATTTCAATACATTCACATCAAATATTGCAATATATTAAAATATAAGATATGACATCACTTGCTAATCATAAATAACTTATCCTTAACTTGCAATACAATTGGATCAGTTACACAATTATATATCTTCATGGATACATAATCAAATTGAAAATAACATCATGCATGATATTCAAATATTGCAATACATTCAAATCATTGCAATATATTCAAATCATAACTCTATACCTATCGAAGATACATAATCAAATCGAAAATAACTTCATGCAATACATTCAAACATTGCAATACCTTCAAATCATTTAAGTCATTGCAATACATTTCAATAGATTCAAATCATTCACATTAAATATTATAATACATTAAAACATAAGATATGACATCACTTGATAATCATGGATAACTTATCCTTAACTTGCAATACAAGATGTATTTCACTATATGTATACATTCAAATTATTCACATCAAATAGATGTATGTATTACAAGATGTATTTCACTAGCTTGAGAATGCTTCCTCATCACTTGTTTGACTTTCATATTCTTTGTCTTCTTCCTCTTCGTCATCTTCTTCTTCTTCCTCATTGGCCGCCCATCCACTTGGTATATCATTTGGATCGCATTCTTCCATGCATGTGTCATCAGATAATGGAGATATGACATGCATACCATAAGAGAAGTCATACATATCATCTGATTGATAGTAATCACTCTCTTCAGTTAACTTGTCTGCCTGTAACTGATCATACTCGGGTTATAGTTTAGACTTCACCTTACAAACTGCCCACCATTAATTTCTATCTGACTTCATTGTACTCAGATATGAAGTATAGTAAACTTGTTGAGCTTGCGAGGCTAATATGAATGGTTCATATGTTCCTAACCTTGATTTATGATTCACCTCCACAATGCCTGAGGCTTTGTCGACTCTTGTTATTGTGGTATCAAACCAATGACACTTGAATAAAGTTGCCTTATCATTTATGCTTAAGTAAGTCAACTCCATTATTTCTTCTATAACACCGTAGTAGTCATGTTCATTTTCACCATAGCTGCTACCCTTGACACATACGCCACTATTCATCATTGACTTATTTACACCGTAGTCTTTTGTATGAAATCGATAACCATTTACGATGTACTCGTTGTAACATTGCACAACTTTGGTCGGACCATTTTTGTAAATCACATATTCCTTGATCTTTAACATCACCATGGCGGACCTACAAGCATAAACAATGACTGTGATCATGATCAATTAAGTAACTTATTGTTGTTTACATGGAAAGAATGTATGTCATCATCCTTACCAACTCTTTCAACCATGCCACAAACTTATTTTCACGTTCTTTCTGTACTTTTGCATGAGTGAGATATGAAAGTTCTCTTTGCAACTCCATATCAAATCGTCTACACTTAACAAATACTTATATTATCAAACCATGTACGCACGTATAAAACTTAGTGTTACATATTAAGTATACTTACTCGATGTATGGATCAATCGCTGAGCTATTAAAAAAGATATAGATTTGTACTGCGTCTTGCTCTCGATCTTCCAAGAGACTTGACTGGCAACTGCGGCAACTGTCAAAGGCATGCCCAAGTAGTTGAAATATCGACAGTTTGTTAGTTACAGTAAATTGTTCTCCATCATCATTACGAGGTGGGCATGTGTAATGTGTTGGAATATGAGGTTCAAAGTACATAGACGAGAAATTTGAAATCTCTTCTAAAGTGTACGCCTCACAAATAGAGCCCTCCACTCTTGCTTTATTCTGAACCTTTTTTTTTAGGTCAAACATGCATCTGTCAACAATATACATCTCAGATTAAAATAAATTTCTCAATAGCATTGAAGAGAAAAATATATACCTTTTAAATGGGTACATCCACCGAAATTGTACAGGACCACCAACCCTTAGTTTATATGGCAAATGTATGATCACATGTTCCATAACATCAAAAAATGCTGACAAAAATATCTTCTCTAGCTGGCAAATAGTAGTGACAACAGAATCCTCGAGATTCTTTACCTCAGATACAACGACTTTCGATGCACACAATATTCTAAAAAATTTACAAAACTCGAATAATACCCCCCATATAGGTTTGTCTAACATATCATGGAATGCTATGGGTATCAACCGTTGCATAATGACATGACAATCATGGCTCTTCAACCCATATAATTGCCCTTCGTCTATCTTCACAACCCGAGCAATGTTAGAGACGTATCCATCTAAAAATCTCAATTGTCTCAACCATTGACATGCCTGCTCTATTTGATATGGTACAAGCACGTACCTTGCCTTTGGTTTCAGTACTCTGCCATTGTACTCTTTGAGTTCTAATTTTGGTCTTTTACATATTATTTTTAAATCCATACGGGCCTTCAGATTATCCTTCATTTTTTTTTCACATTCATTACCGTATTGAACACATTTTTCTTCACATGCATCACATCCAAATTATGTCGTATCAATAAGGTCGGCCAATATGGTAGTTTCCAAAATATAATTTTTTTGTCCAATTATGATCCTTTTCAAAACCAAAAAAGGGCATCGGGCTATGGGCATCTGTCAGTCCATATGGAAAGTATCGCAATCTTTTTAAAATCTCTATGCCAGACAACCTTATAGGTAGACCTTCCATTTCAGTTGTGCCTGCTCGAAACACATTCCTTTATCGTCGAAATGGATGGTCGTTGGGTAAAAATCGACGGTGACAATCAAACCAGTACGGCTTCCTTCCATGTTTTAATCTAAAAGTTTTTGTATTCTTCATGCAGTACGAACATGTCAACCTCCCATGTGTTCTTCAACCAGATAACATACCATATGTAGGGAAGTCACTAATTGTCCATAGAACAACAACCTTTATATTGAAGTTTTATTTTTTATGGGCATCGTATGTGAGAACACCATCATCCCACAGTATTTTCAGTTCATCAATCAATGGCCTTAAATATACATCAAAATTTTGGCCCAGAGAGGTCAGACTAGGGACAATAGAGACAAGAAAAGATTTTAACGTTTCACACACAAGCTTGGAGAAAGGTTGTATAGGGTGACAAATACTGGCCAACACGAGTGTGGAGTTGATCTACCCCCAAATGGATTAAATTCATCTGTACATAAACCGAGCTTAACATTTATCACTTCCATTGCGAAGGTCTGATGAGTACGATCAAAGTGCTTCCAAGCTTTCGCGTCAACAGGATGTGTGATCTTGTCTTCATCATGTCAAACTTTATTTGCATGCCATCTCATGTGTTTAGCTGTCCTTGAAGACATATACAATCATTGCAATCTAGGGGTGAAAGGAAAGTAGCGGAGTGACTTGTATGACACTTCTTTTGACCTTATGCTAACATTGCCTCTTGTCTTTGGCTTGAACCGAGGATGCCCACGTGATGGGCATGATCTGCTATTTTCTGATCTTTGAAATACAATATGCAATGATTTGGACAAACATCTACTTTTGATACAACATACCTAGAGCGTTGAACATAACCTTTGCATGATAGAAATTTTGTAGAAATTTCTCATCTTTGGGCAACGTACTCTTCACAATAGAGCACAGATGGTCAAAACATGATTGGCTCAAATTAAACTCGGACTTCAGATTCAGTAGTTGAAGAACTGCAGACAAGATAGTGTAACTCTTGAAATTCCACTAGAGGGGGGGGGGGGTGAATAGTGAAATATGACTCAGATCGATAAAATAAATAATAAGGCAATAAGATACAACACAATAAACACATGATTTATACTGGTTCGGCCGAGTTACTAACCTACATCCAGTCCCCAAGTAAAACACTTGAGCTTTTCACTATAAAATCCGTGTTACGGGATAAATAGTACACCACCCTCTTTCTCAGAGGTCTACTTCTCTCAACAGAGAAGGGAAACACCCTCTTCCTCAAAGGTCTACTTCTCTCAACAGAGAAAGGAAACACCATCTTCCTCAAAGGTCTACTTCTCTCAACAGAGAAGGGAAACACCCTCTTCCTCAGAGGTCTACTTCTCTCAACAGAGAAGGGATACATAAGTAAACAGAAAGTTACAGCACTTTCTTATAGAACCTTCAGAATGATATGCAGAGTAAGAATGCACGTATGAAAATTCTCAGAATGTTCTCTCTTTTGAAAATAGGCAGAATAATCTCTCAGGAGAACAGAATGTTCTTTTTCTTCACACACTTGATTCTTTTGTCAGAGAGCTTTTCTTGCCTTTTTCTCATTCTTTTCTTTTTCATTTTTTAAGCTCTGTTTCAGTGTGTCGAGTAGGAATTTTTCTCTTTGAAAGCTCACTTGTGTCTGTTGATATTATTTTGTTTGTATATATATAGGTCTTCAAAAATAGTCGTAGCTTTTTTAAATAATTGTCCTTTTGTGATGTGAGATGCCATGTCATCTCAGAAACAATTTTATGTGTGAAATGATATGTGTACTATATGTTGCTTTTTTAAAAAGTCGTCATTCCATAAATTAAAGAATTGTTAAGTATTAAATGTTAGTGTATTTAAATAATGATACTTTCTATAAGTCATCATTTCTAAATTTAAATATTTGAGGTACACTATACGTTGTTGTAATTAAAAATGAGATTTAATTTGTAATGGGTCTTTTCTCAAAATAAATGTTTTGTAGTACATTGATTGTTTTCTTACAAATCGTCACTTCTTTGTTTAAATGTGTGTAAGTACAATAAATGCTTGTTATGTACTTTATTTTATAAATGGTCATTTCTTGAGTAAATGCTTTAGAAGTACCATTTAATGTTTACTAAAGACAATGCTGTTCTCAAATATAAGTCGACATTTTTTAGTGTGGATTTTAGTATTAAATAAATAAATGGTCATTTCCTAAATTAATTGTCTTGTTAAACAATAAGTAATTGTGTATAAAATAGTATTTGTTTTCTCAAATCATCAATTCAAGATGGACGATTGTGTATTATGAATCAATGTATTTTGTCTTTTTCTTACATAAATGCTTTTGAAATCATGAGCTTTTATATCTTTTCAAGTTATCTTTTTCATAAATGCGTGTAGGAAGTACAATTAATGCTTTTGAAATCATGAGCTATTATATCTTGTCAAAATGTCTTTTTCATAAATACTTGTAGGAAGTACAATGATTTGTTTCAAAAAGGTGTTTTTGAAATGCTACATAATGTATCCGTTTATGAAAGCTTAACTTTTTGTAAATAAATGGCTTGTATGATTTCAAAGCATATAGTCTAATATGAAATATGCATGCTTCTGAAGGTTCTGTTACATATGACTCTAAAGAAAAAAAATCTTCATCTTGAAGTAGCCGATCTTCTTGGATAATCTTTATGAATGTATGGCCTATCAAGCTTTTTCTTCAGAGTAGTATGATTGCATCAAATAGTTGCACTTGATCAGGTTGTCTCCATTCTTCTTAGGTGAAATAACCTTGGATCAAATACTCGTTAAATACATAGCAGATCATATTCAGTCATAATATAACATATTCAGTTTCACATATGAAAGCATATCATATTTATCATATCTCATGAAAGCATATCATGTATCATATATATGCATCATGAAAGTATATCATATTTATCATGTATCATCAAAACATAGTTTCTCAACATTCTCCTCCTTTTTTATGATGACAATATATGCTCCCCCTGTCAATAAGCCATATGTATAATGATAATTTAAATATGATATCATACATAAAAAATGCATAAAAAGTTTATTACTTAAAAAATATAATTAATAAACAGTTTAAGTTCAGGAAATCGTTTTTCTCCTACATAGAAGAGGTAGGTTTTTCTCCCCCTTTGTCATTGACAAAAGGGAGGGATCAGAGTAGGAAAGTTAATATTACAGACCAAAATTATAAATCATTCAGAATTAGATGAGGAATGAAATTGTCGAAGGAGAGCATCTTGGCCAATCTTCAAAGAGTGAAAGGCTTGCTGTAGAGAGGCTTGATTCTTAATTAGGCGATCCTGTGTGTTTTGTACATCCATAAGAGCATAGAATATATCAAGTTCAGATGTCTGAGCAGGATCTGCCTCACCAGAGCCTTCATCGTCAGTATGTTGTGGGAGTGAGCCTTCTTCGGAGAAGTAGGTATCATCAAAGACATGTGTAGAATAGCAAATGACCTCATTGTGAAGTGACACATTGAAGTATTTAAGAATGAGAGTTATAAAACACTCAAACGGAAGTAAACGAAAGACACAAAAATTTATCATGTTGTTAAAAATGATGCTCGACCAGTTGATGGGAAAAGAACAGAAAATCGCATAGATTAAGAGAGAGATCTCGTTTGGCACGAATCCCTTGAACGGTTGTTTGGGAAAAACATTATGCGATAGGATGTGTGACAGAAGCTGGGCATGAGGTTTCAGATTGCTCATGTGCCATGGAAAGTGGGTGGATCTTGTGGAGTGAAGCACCTTTTTAAACACAATACGATCGATAGATACTATGTTTGATAGATCAATGTCATTAGATGGAAGGTTCACAATGCACCCTAAAGTAGGAGCATCAAACGAGATAAATTTTCCATGAATCATGGTAGAGACAGTGGTTTGGTCATGGTCAGTAGTTAGGTTGGTATATAACAGTCGGATAAAATCTGGATGATAGAAGGCTTGGTTTGATGATCCTAGAATATGAGTAAAGTCAGACAAAGAGGTCTCGAGGTCGAATGAGGTGAAGTCATTAAAGTAAACTAACCTTCCTGTTTGGATGGGAAGTGAGCTTACGTAGTTGTAGTGGTGAATGAGATCTGGATATCGCAAATCTGAAGATTCAATCATGTTGAAGTCATCAGAGAAGGATTTAGAAGAGGAGGCCATGGAGAGTAAGAAAATAAGAAGTAACCTTGGAGAGACTGTAAGGGGATAGATGCTTTCAAATGGGTGAAGTATATGTGAAGAATGCAATAGTTTATTAAATAGAAGGATGATGTTTATTTTAATAACAACTTGATGTTTTGTGAATGACAATTGAAGTGAATAATATTTAGAATTTAGTTGGGTCCATTATTCGTGAATGTCTATTTATGAAGAGTGAATTTGTATATTTTAAGGGACTCGTGAATGAGTGATCAAGTCACTCTTTGGAAGAGTGTGTGGATATAGACATAAGAATTTATTATGTCATATTGGATATGACACATAAAGAGTGGTTTGAATTCTTGTGTATGAAAGAAAAACATAGTTTTGAACATTATTTTTCATCATAAGGAAAACTCGATATAGGAGAGTCCATTGAATAGAGAGATAAGTCATGGTTTTGAGAATAGTGTGCTATTTGGAATGAGTCTTTTATGTGTGATTGATAAGATAGAAAGGATGAGTAGAGACAAAGAAATGTGTGGCATGATATCGGTGATTGTAATGATTCACGGATTTTGAAGAATCCGGTCATAGAGGTGATGAGACATAAAGAGTCTTGAAATGAAGGGAAAACATGGCGTGAGAAGAGATAAATGTATGAATGATATACTGTGATATGATGGTGTAAAAAGATTTTTAATAATGGCCTAATAAAACAAACAACAAGTTGGTATATAAATCATGGGCAAAAAAAATTGATTTAATTAAAGGAGATAGGCTCAATTTTCGTAAGGGAGGTTTTGAGAAAAAGACAAGAGAGAGTTATGAGATGAGTGACATGAAAGAATGTCATGATGCTTATTTAATGTAAAAATGGTTTTTATGGATAGGCGTGAAAAGAGATAGGTCATAGGGTAATCATGTGATATATACTTTGAAAGATATGACATTGTTGAAAGAAATGAGTGTCATAAAGTATTTGTTTATGATTAATGTATTTTAATATTTGCGGTTTTTATGAATGTATGTGAATATGAGAAGGACTTACTTTGACTTTGAATAGTAGTAAGAGAGAAAAAAGAGAAAAGTCAAAAATATATTCGAAAAAAATAAGAATTGATAAATGATAGATTAAAAAATAAGAATAGACATGGAGGAGTCAGATTCGAAAATCTAAAATATATAAATGATAAAATAAACAATAGTACAAAAAAATCATAAGATATTGCAAAGTTTTATCTAAAAAATACAATTAAGTGTGATTAATTATAAGTCACTTAGTTTACAGATTCCTAATTCTCTTCTAATTCGTATAAAGTCTTCATGTTTTAAAGGTTTAGTGAAAATATCTGCTAATTGTTGATTAGTGAGTATAAATTCAAGCTTGATTATGTTGTTTAAAGCTTGTTCTCTTAAAAAGTGGTGTCGAATTTGAATGTTCTTTGTACGTGAGTGAAGAATAGGATTTTTAGACAAATTGATTGCACTTGTATTATCACACAAAATAGTTGTGTTTTCAAATTTTAAACCAAAGTCTTTTAATGTTTGTTTCATCCAGATGACTTGTGTACATGCTAGGCTTGCAGCAATATATTCAGCTTCAGTAGTTGATAATCATACACAATTTTGTTTCTTACTTTACCATGAAACTAGTGAGTGCCCTAGCGTATGACATATTCCACTTGTGCTTTTTCTATCAGATTTACTACCAGCAAAATCAGCATCACTGTATGAGATTAAATCAAATATAGATGATTTTGAATAAAATAACCCAAAATCAACGGTTCCTTTTAGATATCTCATTATTCTTTTTACAACTTAAAGAAGTGATTCTTTTGGATTTGATTGAAATCTAGCACACAAGCAAACATTGAACATGATATTTGGACGGCTAGCAGTTAAATATAGTAGTGATCCTATCATACCTCTGAATAATTTTGTATTCACAGTCTTACCATCTTCATCTTTGTCCAATACAATGGTTGTACTCATAGGAGTATTCTTTGAAGCAGTTGAGTTCATATTGAACCTCTTCAGAAGTTCTTGAGCATATTTAGACTGATTGATGAAGACTCCATCATTGGTTTGCTTAATATGCAGTCCAAGAAAGTAGGTGAGTTATCCCATCATACTCATTTCAAATTCTTTCTGCATGGATTTAGAAAAGTCTTCACAAAGACCATTGTTAGTAAATCCAAAGATGATATCGTCCACATATATTTGAACAATTAAGGTATGATCATTCACTATTTTTACAAATAAAGTTGAGTCTGCTTTGCCTACAGAAAATCCAGTTTTTAATAAAAAAGTTTTAAGTCTATCATACCAAGCACGAGCTGCTTGTTTTAATCCATATAAAGCACGTTTTAGTTTAAAAACATGATCAGAAAATTGTTCATTTTCAAAAACTAGAGGTTGTTTTACATAAACTTCTTCATTTATAAAACCATTTAGAAAAGCACTTTTAACATCCATTTGATATAGTTTAAAATTCATATAGCTTACATATGCCAAAAACATTCTTATGGATTCAAGTCTAGCAACAGGAGCAAAAGTTTCATCAAAGTCAATACCTTCCTCCTGATTGTATCCTTGAGCCACAAGCCTTGCCTTATTTCTTATAACATTATCTGATTCATCCAGCTTGTTTCTGAAGATCCATCTAGTCCCAATGATCTGATGATCTTTTGGTTTCGGTATAAGATCCCATACATCATTTCTTTGGAACTGGTTAAGTTCTTCAGTCTTTGCTAGCATCCAGAACTCATCTATGATGACTTCATCAATCTTTTTAGGTTTAAGTTGAGAAATGAAAGCCATATTTGCAATACGTTCCAACTGAGCTCTTGTTTAAAGCCCCTTGGTCAGGTCTCCCAAAATCTGCTTTGAGGATGATCTCTGATTTCGGCAAATGTTCTTTGATGATCATCTTCATTAGATTTAGTTGTGTTATCTAAGAGAAAATCTATACTTTCAAGATCATCATCGTTAGTCTGCTTATGAACAGATTGATCAACAGATTCATAAAAACTGACATGCATAGATTCTTCAATAGTATTAGTACTCTTATTACAAACTTTGTATGCTTTACTATGACTTGAATATCCTAAGAATATGCCTTCAACAGATTTAGCATCAAATTTATCAAGGCTATCTTTTGTGTTTAGGATAAAGCATTTACACCCAAAGACTTTGAAGTAGTCTATTCTTGGAGTTCTGTCATAGAATAGTTCATAGGGAGTTTTATTCAAGAGAGGTCTAATAAGTACTCTATTTGAAATATAGCATGCAGTGTTAACAGCTTCAGCCCAAAAATATTTAGCAAGATTATTATGTTGAAGCATAGTTCTAGCAGATTCTTGAAGGGTTTTATTCTTTCTTACTACTACACCATTTTGAGGTGCAACTCTAGGAAAGTCAAAGTTATGAGAGATACCATGCAAGTTACAAAAATTTACAAAAAGATCGTTATCAAATTATTCTCCATGGTCACTACGAATTTTAACAATTGTAGAAGATTTTTCATTTTGTAGCTTTTTACATAAAATTTCAACTGATTTCAGAAGTAAGTATAAAATTTTTCTTTTTCAACTCAGAGTTTTCAATACTGAGTTATTCATTTTTCTAGGAAAGATCTAAATTCTTGGATTTTAAAATTTTGTTTTTTAGAATCGTTTTTCTAGATTCTTTAAAAAGTTCTTGAAATGTATTTAGAAGTTCTTCAAAAGAAAAATCAGAAGTTTCACTTACAGAGCTTTCTTTTGCCATGAAACACATGTTTGCAATTTCGGCTTCATCGTCACTTGACTCTTCACTGGTGGATGGTTCTGAATCATCTCATTGAGCATGTAGAGCCTTTTTCTTAAAGAACCTTTTCTTTGATTCCTCGATTTTAGATCTTCTTTTTAGGAGAGGACATTCATGTCTTACGTGACCTGGCTTATTGCATTGATAGCACATGGTATCTTCTTTAGAATCTTTTTTTTCCTTGTGCTTATTTGATAGCCTGTTCTTTCTCATGAAGCGCTGAAATCTCCGAGTAAGTAGCACAATTTTAGTTTCTTTTTCTGAGTTCTCATTCTCAGAAATGGCTGAGAAGGCTAGATTTTTCTTCGTAGGTTGTTCTTCGTCCCTTCTTTCTTTCATATGAACTTCATAGGCCATAAGATTGCCTATTAAGTCGTCCAGAGTAAGCTTGGATAGATCTTGGGCTTCTTCAATTGTTGTGGTCTTTTTCTCTCAATCAGTTGTAAGGGATCTCAAGATCTTTTTTACCTTATCGGTCTGGGAATAGGTTTCTCCCAGAGATTTAAGATCATTGGTGATATTGGTGAATCTGGTAAACATCTCTGTGATGGACTCATCTTTATTCATTTTGAATAACTCATATTTTTGAACTAGAGATGAGATCTTCGCTTCTTTTACTCTGTTAGTTCCTTCATGGATAACCTCCAGAGAATGCCAAATATTATATGCAGATTCACATATTGATATTCTGTTAAATTCATTTTGATCAATGGCGCAATACAAAGCATTCATAGCTTTTGCATTTAGGTTTGCCATCTTCTTTTCTTCATCAGAACATAAAATATAGTCTGAAGTTGGGGATGTGTATGGACATTCTACAATTTTCTATACAGCAAAGTCTATAGATTTTAGGAATATGGTCATCCTGCATTTCCAATATCCATAGTTGGTGCCATTAAAAAAAGGAGGGCAAGACGCGTGTTGACCTTCGATGTCACGAGCATAAGAGGTTCATGTCATTTGTGCTGGAAGACTTGTTATGTCGAAACCAGCAAAACCTGCTCTGATACCAAATGAAATTCCACTAGAGGGGGGTGAATAGTGAAATATGACTCAGATCGATAAAATAAATAATAAGGCAATAAGGCACAACACAATAAACACAAGATTTATACTAGTTTGGCTGAGTTATTGACCTACATCAAGTCCCCAAGTAAAACACTTGAGCCTTTCACTATAAAATCTGTGTTACGGGATAAATAGTACAACACCCTCTTCCTCAGAGGTCTACTTCTCTCAACAGAGAAGAGAAACACTCTCTTTCTCAAAGGTCTACTTCTCTCAATAGAGAAAGGAAACACCCTCTTCCTCAGAGGTCTACTTCTCTCAACAGAGATGGGATACAGAAGTAAACAGAAAGTTACAACACCTTCCTATAGAACCTTCAGAATGATATGCAGAGTAAAAATACACGTGTGAAGACTCTCAGAATGTTCTCTCTTTTGAAAATAGGCATAATAATCTCTCAGGAGAACAGAATGTTCTTTTTCTTCACACACTTGATTCTTTTGTCAGAGAGCTTTTCTTGCCTTTTTCTCATTCTTTTCTTTTTCTTTTTCTAAGCTATGTTTCAGTGTGTCGAGTAGGAATTTTTCTCTTTGAAAGCTCACTTGTGTCTGTTGATATTATTTTGTTTGTATATATATAGGTCTTCAAAAATAGTCGTTGCTTTTTGAAATAATTGTCCTTTTGTGATGTGAGATGCCATGTCATCTCAAAAACAATTTTATGTGTGAAATGATATGTGTACTATATGTTGCTTTTTTAAAAAGTCGTCATTCCATAAATTAAAGAATTGTTAAGTATTAAATGTTAGTGTATTTAAATAATGATACTTTCTATAAGTCATCATTTCTAAATTTAAATATTTGAGGTACACTATACGTTGTTGTAATTAAAAATGAGATTTAATTTGTAATGGGTCTTTTCTCAAAATAAATGTTTTGTAGTACATTGATTGTTTTCTTACAAATCGTCACTTCTTTGTTTAAATGTGTGTAAGTACAATAAATGCTTGTTATGTACTTTATTTTATAAATGGTCATTTCTTGAGTAAATGCTTTAGAAGTACCATTTAATGTTTACTAAAGACAATGCTGTTCTCAAATATAAGTCGACATTTTTTAGTGTGGATTTTAGTATTAAATAAATAAATGGTCATTTCCTAAATTAATTGTCTTGTTAAACAATAAGTAATTGTGTATAAAATAGTATTTGTTTTCTCAAATCATCAATTCAAGATGGACGATTGTGTATTATGAATCAATGTATTTTGTCTTTTTCTTACATAAATGCTTTTGAAATCATGAGCTTTTATATCTTTTCAAGTTATCTTTTTCATAAATGCGTGTAGGAAGTACAATTAATGCTTTTGAAATCATGAGCTATTATATCTTGTCAAAATGTCTTTTTCATAAATACTTGTAGGAAGTACAATGATTTGTTTCAAAAAGGTGCTTTTGAAATGCTACATAACGTGTCCTTTTATGAAAGCTTAGCTTTTTGTAAATAAATGGCTTGTATGATTTCAAAGCATATAGTCTAATATGAAATATGCATGCTTCTGAAGGTTCTGTTACATATGACTCTAAAGAAGAAAAAATCTTCATCTTGAAGTAGCCGATCTTCTTGGATAATCTTTATGAATGTATGGCCTATCAAGCTTTTTCTTCAGAGTAGTATGATTGCATCAAATAGTTGCACTTGATCAGGTTGTCTCCATTCTTCTTAGGTGAAATAACCTTGGATCAAATACTCGTTAAATACATAGCACATCATATTCAGTCATAATATAACATATTTAGTTTCACATATGAAAGCATATCATATTTATCATATCTCATGAAAGCATATCATGTATCATATATATGCATCATGAAAGTATATCATATTTATCATGTATCATCAAAACATAGTTTCTCAACATTCTCCTCCTTTTTTATGATGACAATATATGCTCCCCCTGTCAATAAGCCATATGTATAATGATAATTTAAATAAGATATCATACATAAAAAATGCATAAAAAGTTTATTACTTAAAAAATATAATTAATAAACAGTTTAAGTTCAGGAAATCATTTTTCTCCTACATAGAAGAGGTAGGTTTTTCTCCCCCTTTGTCATTGACAAAAGGGAGAGATCAGAGTAGGAAAGTTAATATTACAGACCAAAATTATAAATCATTTAGAATTAGATGAGGAATGAAATTGTCAAAGGAGAGCATCTTGGCCAATCTTCAAAGAGTGAAAGGCTTGCTGCAGATTGGCTTGATTCTTCAATAGGCGATCCTGTGTGTTTTGTACATCCATAAGAGCAGAGAATATATCAAGTTCAGAAGTCTGAGCAGGATCTGCCTCACCAGAGCCTTCATCGTCAGTATGTTGTGGGAGTGAGCCTTCTTCGGAGAAGTAGGAATCGTCAAAGACATGTGTAGAATAGCAAATGACCTCATTGTGAAGTGACACAATGAAGTATTTAAGAATGGGAGTTATAAAACACTCAAACGGAAGTAAACAAAAGACACAAAAATTTATCATGTTGTTAAAAATGATGCTCGACCAGTTGATGGGAAAAGAACAGAAAATCGCATAGATTAAGAGAGAGATCTCGTTTGGCACGAATCCCTTGGACGGTTGTTTGGGAAAAACATTATGCGATAGGATGTGTGACAGAAGCTGGGCATGAGGTTTCAGATTGCTCATGTGCCATGGAAAGTGAGTGGATCTTGTGGAGTGAAGCACCTTTTTAAACACAATACGATCGATAGGTACTATGTTTGATAGATCAATGTCATTAGATGGAAGGTTCACAATGCACCCTAAAGTACGAGCATCAAACAAGATAAATTTTCCACGAATCATGGTAGAGGCAGTGGTTTGGTCATGTTCAGTAGTTAAGTTGGTATATAACAGTCGGATAAGATCTGGATGATAGGAGGCTTGGTTTGATGATGCTAGAATATGAGTAAAGTCAGACAAAGAGCTCTCGAGATCGAATGAGGTGAAGTCATTAAAGTGAACTAACCTTCCTGTTTGGATGGGAAGTGAACTTACGTAGTTGTAGTGGTGAATGAGATCTGGATATCGCGAATCTGAAGATTCAATCATGTTGAAGTCATCAGAGAAGGATTTAGAAGAGGAGGCCATGGAGAGTAAGAAAATAAGAAGTAACCTTGGAGAGACTGTAAGGGGATAGATGCTTTCAAATGGGTGAAGTATATGTGAAGAATGCAATAGTTTATTAAATAGAAGGATGATGTTTATTTTAATAACAACTTGATGTTTTGTGAATGACAATTGAAGTGAATAATATTTGGAATTTAGTTGGGTCCATTATTCGTGAATGTCTATTTATGAAGAGTGAATTTGTATATTTTAAGGGACTCGTGAATGAGTGATCAAGTCACTCTTTGGAAGAGTGTGTGGATATAGACATAAGAATTTATTATGTCATATTGGATATGACACATAAAGAGTGGTTTGAATTCTTGTGTATGAAAGAAAAACATAGTTTTGAACATTATTTTTCATCATAAGGAAAACTCGATATAGGAGAGTCCATTGAATAGAGAGATAAGTCATGGTTTTGAGAATAGTGTGCTATTTGGAATGAGTCTTTTATGTGTGATTGATAAGATAGAAAGGATGAGTAGAGACAAAGAAATGTGTGGCATGATATCGGTGATTGTAATGATTCACGGATTTTGAAGAATCCGGTCATAGAGGTGATGAGACATAAAGAGTCTTGAAATGAAGGGAAAACATGGCGTGAGAAGAGATAAATGTATGAATGATATACTGTGATATGATGGTGTAAAAAGATTTTTAATAATGGCCTAATAAAACAAACAACAAGTTGGTATATAAATCATGGGCAAAAAAAATTGATTTAATTAAAGGAGATAGGCTCAATTTTCGTAAGGGAGGTTTTGAGAAAAAGACAAGAGAGAGTTATGAGATGAGTGACATGAAAGAATGTCATGATGCTTATTTAATATAAAAATGGTTTTTATGGATAGGCGTGAAAAGAGATAGGTCATAGGGTAATCATGTGATATATACTTTGAAAGATATGACATTGTTGAAAGAAATGAGTGTCATAAAGTATTTGTTTATGATTAATGTATTTTAATATTTGCGGTTTTTATGAATGTATGTGAATATGAGAAGGACTTACTTTGACTTTGAATAGTGGTAAGAGAGAAAAAAGAGAAAAGTCAAAAATATATTCGAAAAAAATAAGAATTGATAAATGATAGATTAAAAAATAAGAATAGACATGGAGGAGTCAGATTCGAAAATCTAAAATATATAAATGATAAAATAAACAATAGTACAAAAAAATCATAAGATATTGCAAAGTTTTATCTAAAAAATACAATTAAGTGTGATTAATTATAAGTCACTTAGTTTACAGATTCCTAATTCTCTTCTAATTCGTATAAAGTCTTCATGTTTTAAAGGTTTAGTGAAAATATCTGCTAATTGTTGATTAGTGAGTATAAATTCAAGCTTGATTATGTTGTTTAAAGCTTGTTCTCTTAAAAAGTGGTGTCGAATTTGAATGTTCTTTGTACGTGAGTGAAGAATAGGATTTTTAGACAAATTGATTGCACTTGTATTATCACACAAAATAGTTGTGTTTTCAAATTTTAAACCAAAGTCTTTTAATGTTTGTTTCATCCAGATGACTTGTGTACATGCTAGGCTTGCAGCAATATATTCAGCTTCAGTAGTTGATAATCATACACAATTTTGTTTCTTACTTTACCATGAAACTAGTGAGTGCCCTAGCGTATGACATATTCCACTTGTGCTTTTTCTATCAGATTTACTACCAGCAAAATCAGCATCACTGTATGAGATTAAATCAAATATAGATGATTTTGAATAAAATAACCCAAAATCAACGGTTCCTTTTAGATATCTCATTATTCTTTTTACAACTTAAAGAAGTGATTCTTTTGGATTTGATTGAAATCTAGCACACAAGCAAACATTGAACATGATATTTGGACGGCTAGCAGTTAAATATAGTAGTGATCCTATCATACCTCTGAATAATTTTGTATTCACAGTCTTACCATCTTCATCTTTGTCCAATACAATGGTTGTACTCATAGGAGTATTCTTTGAAGCAGTTGAGTTCATATTGAACCTCTTCAGAAGTTCTTGAGCATATTTAGACTGATTGATGAAGACTCCATCATTGGTTTGCTTAATATGCAGTCCAAGAAAGTAGGTGAGTTCTCCCATCATACTCATTTCAAATTCTTTCTGCATGGATTTAGAAAAGTCTTCACAAAGACCATTGTTAGTAAATCCAAAGATGATATCGTCCACATATATTTGAACAATTATGGTATGATCATTCACTATTTTTATAAATAAAGTTGAGTCTGCTTTGCCTACAGAAAATCCAGTTTTTAATAAAAAAGTTTAAGTCTATCATACCAAGCATGAGCTGCTTGTTTTAATCCATATAAAGCACGTTTTAGTTTAAAAACATGATCAGGAAATTGTTCATTTTCAAAAACTAGAGGTTGTTTTACATAAACTTCTTCATTTATAAAACCATTTAGAAAAGCACTTTTAACATCCATTTGATATAGTTTAAAATTCATATAGCTTACATATGCCAAAAACATTCTTATGGATTCAAGTCTAGCAACAGGAGCAAAAGTTTCATCAAAGTCAATACCTTCCTCCTGATTGTATCCTTGAGCCACAAGCCTTGCCTTATTTCTTATAACATTATCTGATTCATCCATCTTGTTTCTGAAGATCCATCTAGTCCCAATGATCTGATGATCTTTTGGTTTCGGTATAAGATCCCATACATCATTTCTTTGGAACTGGTTAAGTTCTTCAGTCATTGCTAGCATCCAGAACTCGTCTATGATGACTTCATCAATCTTTTTAGGTTTAAGTTGAGAAATGAAAGCCATATTTGCAATACGTTCCAACTGAGCTCTTGTTTAAAGCCCCTTGGTCAGGTCTCCCAAAATCTGCTTTGAGGATGATCTCTGATTTCGGCAAATGTTCTTTGATGATCATCTTCATTAGATTTAGTTGTGTTATCTAAGAGAAAATCTATACTTTCAAGATCATCATCGTTAGTCTGCTTATGAACAAATTGATCAACAGATTCATAAAAACTGACATGCATAGATTCTTCAATAGTATTAGTACTCTTATTACAAACTTTGTATGCTTTACTATGACTTGAATATCCTAAGAATATGCCTTCAACAGATTTAGCATCAAATTTATCAAGGCTATCTTTTGTGTTTAGGATAAAGCATTTACACCCAAAGACTTTGAAGTTGTCTATTCTTGGAGTTCTGTCATAGAATAGTTCATAGGGAGTTTTATTCAAGAGAGGTCTAATAAGTACTCTATTTGAAATATAGCATGCAATGTTAACAGCTTCAGCCCAAAAATATTTAGCAAGATTATTATGTTGAAGCATAGTTCTAGCAGATTCTTGAAGGGTTTTATTCTTTCTTTCTACTACACCATTTTAAGGTGCAACTCTAGGAAAGGCAAAGTTATGAGAGATACCATGCAAGTTACAAAAAATTACAAAAAGATCATTATCAAATTCTTCTCCATGGTCACTACAAATTTTAACAATTGTAGAAGATTTTTCATTTTGTAGCTTTTTACATAAAATTTCAAATTCACTATCACTTTTATTTTTCAAATATATTACCCAAGTGAATCTTGAGTAATCATCAACAATGACAAAAGCATATTTATTATGATTAAGACTAGCTACCCTAGAAGGATCAAAAAGATCCAGGTGGAGAAGCTCTAAAGGTCTTTTACTTGACACAATATTCTTTGATTTGAAAGATGATTTTGACAATTTTCCTAATTGACAAGCATTACAAAAATAGTCCTTTTTAAATGATATTTTAGGTAACCCACGTACCAAGTTATTTTTAGCCAATTTAGACATATATTTAGAGTTAACATGTCCCATTCTCATATGCCATAAATTTTGAGTCATTATTAGCTATAAGACAATGTTCAGTAATATTCTCTAGGTGTAATTCATATACATTAATTTTTCTTATACCTTTCAAAATAATATTTTCGTTGGTGTCTGTTGGTGTCTACTATGAAGCATGCATCATGTTTGAAACTAACCTTATATCCTATGTTACACATTTGACTTATACTTAAGAGGTTATGTTTTAAACCTTTAACAAGGAGAACGCCTTTGATAAGAGGTTTATCGATATTACCAATATTGTCAATACCAATTATCAAACCTTTGTTGTTATCTCCAAAGGTGACAGTTCCTCCTTCTTTATGATGAAGACCAGCAAAAAGATCTGGATGTCCTGTCATATGCTTTGAACATCCATTGTCTAATATTCATTTGTTCTTCTTTTTCAGTGCCTGCAGTAGATCAAATAAAAATTCTTTTTGGTACCCGATCGGGTCCCAAATTGTTAGACTTTGGAACCCATATCCATTTTGATTTGGGTTTATCTACAGACTTAGAGGAGTACATGGTATTAAAATTGAAATTGTAATACTTCTGCTTAGGTTCAGCAGAACCTTTGACAAAGGCAGTCTTTTGATTCGTACAATTAGGTCTATTGAGATGAGAGTAACCAATACCATTCTTGTAAAAAGAGACTTTTTGAGAGGATAGGAGTTTGTCAAGGTTCTCTTTTCCTTTGGTAAACTTGAAAATCGTTTTCATACTGTTTTCAGTTTTACTTTTTAATTCTGAAATTTCTACTTGAAGATTTTTAGTCTTGGAACTAGTAAAACTGATTTCAGAAGTAAGTATAAAATTTTTCTTTTTCAACTCAGAGTTTTCAATACTGAGTTATTCATTTTTCTAGGAAAGATCTAAATTCTCGGATTTTAAAACTTTGTTTTTTAGAATCATTTTTCTAGATTCTTTAAAAAGTTCTTGAAATGTATTTAGAAGTTCTTCAAAAGAAAAATCAGAAGTTTCACTTACAGAGCTTTCTTTTGCCATGAAGCACATGTTTGCAGTTTCGGCTTCATCGTCACTTGACTCTTCACTGGTGGATGGTTCTGAATCATCTCATTGAGCATGTAAAGCCTTTTTCTTGAAGAACCTTTTCTTTGATTCCTCGATTTTTGGATCTTTTTTTTAGAAGAGGACAGTCATGTCTTACATGACCTTGCTTATTGCATTGATAGCACATGGTATCTTTTTTAGAATCTTTCTTTTCCTTGTGCTTATTTGATAGCCTGTTCTTTCTCATGAAGCGCTGAAATCTCTGAGTAAGTAGCGCAATTTTAGATTCTTTTTCTGAGTTCTCATTCTCAGAAATGGCTGAGAAGGCTAGATTTTTCTTCGTAGGTTGTTATTTGCCCCTTCTTTCTTTCATATGAACTTCATAGGCCATAAGATTGCCTATTAAGTCGTCCAGAGTAAGCTTGGATAGATCTTGGGCTTCTTCAATTGTTGTGGTCTTTTTCTCTCAGTCAGTTGTAAGGGATCTCAAGATCTTTTTCACCTTATCAGTCTGGGAATAGGTTTCTCCCAGAGATTTAAGATCATTGGTGATATTGGTGAATCTGGTAAACATCTCTCTGATGGACTCATCTTTATTCATTTTGAATAGCTCATATTTTTGAACTAGAGATGAGATCTTTGCTTCTTTTACTCTGTTAGTTCCTTCATGGATAACCTCTAGAGAATGCCAAATATCATATGCAGATTCACATACTGATATTTTGTTAAACTCATTTTGATCAATGACGCAATACAAAGCATTCGTAGCTTTTGCATTTAGCTTTGCCATCTTCTTTTCTTCATCAGAACATAAAATATAGTCTGAAGTTGGGGATGTGTATGGACATTCTACAATTTTCTATACAGCAAAGTCTATACATTTTAGGAATATGGCCATCCTGCATTTCCAATATCCATAGTTGGTGCCATTAAAAAAAGGAGGGCAAGACGCGTGTTGACCTTCGATGTCACGAGCATAAGAGGTTGATGCCATTTGTGCTGGAAGACTTGTTATGTCGAAACCAGCAAAACCTGCTCTGATACCAAATGAAATTCCACTAGAGGGGGTGAATAGTGAAATATGACTTAGATCGATAAAATAAATAATAAGGCAATAAGGCACAACACAATAAACACAGGATTTATACTGGTTCGGCTGAGTTATTGACCTACATCCAGTCCCCAAGTAAAACACTTGAGCCTTTCACTATAAAATCCGTGTTACGGGATAAATAGTACAACACCCTCTTCCTCAGAGGTCTACTTCTCTAAACAGAGAAGAGAAATACCCTCTTCCTCAGAGGTCTACTTCTCTCAATAGAGAAAGGAAACACCCTCTTCCTCAGAGGTCTACTTCTCTCAACAGAGAAGGGATATAGAAGTAAACAAAAAGTTACAACACTTTCCTATAGAACCTTCAGAATGATATGCAGAGTAAGAATGCACGTGTGAAGATTCTCAGAATGTTCTCTCTTTTGAAAATAGGCAGAATAATCTCTCAGGAGAACATAATGTTTTTTTTCTTCACACACTTGATTCTTTTGTCAGAGAGCTTTTCTTGCCTTTTTCTCGTTCTTTTCTTTTTCTTTTTCTAAGCTCTGTTTCAGTGTGTCGAGTAGGAATTTTTTTCTTTGAAAGCTCACTTGTGTCTGTTGATATTATTTTGTTTGTATATATATAGGTCTTCAAAAATAGTCGTTGCTTTTTGAAATAATTGTCCTTTTGTGATGTGAGATGCCATGTCATCTCAAAAACAATTTTCTGTGTGAAATGATATGTGTACTATATGTTGCTTTTTTAAAAAGTCGTCATTCCATAAATTAAAGAATTGTTAAGTATTAAATGTTAGTGTATTTAAATAATGATACTTTCTATAAGTCATCATTTCTAAATTTAAATATTTGAGGTACACTATACGTTGTTGTAATTAAAAATGAGATTTAATTTTATAATGGGTCTTTTCTCAAAATAAATGTTTTGTAGTACATTGATTGTTTTCTTACAAATCGTCACTTCTTTGTTTAAATGTGTGTAAGTACAATAAATGCTTGTTAATTACTTTATTTTATAAATGGTCATTTCTTGAGTAAATGCTTTATAAGTACCATTTAATGTTTACTAAAGACAATGATGTTCTCAAATATAAGTCGACATTTTTGAGTGTGAATTTTAGTATTAAATAAATAAATGATCATTTCCTAAATTAATTGTCTTGTTAAACAATAAGTAATTGTGTATAAAATAGTATTTGTTTTCTCAAATCGTCAATTCAAGATGGACGATTGTGTATTATGAATCAATATATTTTGTCTTTTTCTTACATAAATGCTTTTGAAATCATGAGCTTTTATATCTTTTCAAGTTATCTTTTTCATAAATGCTTGTAGAAAGTACAATTAATGCTTTTGAAATCATGAGCTATTATATCTTGTCAAAATATCTTTTTCATAAATGTTTGTAGAAAGTACAATGATTTGTTTCAAAAAGGTGTTTTTGAAATGCTACATAACGTATCCTTTTATGAAAGCTTAACTTTTTGTAAATAAATGGCTTGTATGATTTCAAAGCATATAGTCTAATATGAAATATGCATGCTTTTGAAGGTTCTATTACATATGACTCTAAAGAAAAAAAAATCTTCATCTTGAAGTAGCCGATCTTCTTGGATAATCTTTTTGAATGTATGGCCCATCAAGCTTTTTCTTCAGAGTAGTATGATTGCATCAAATAGTTGCACTTGATCAGGTGTCTCCATTCTTCTTAGGTGAAATAACCTTGCATCAAATACTCGTTAAATACATAGCACATCATATCCAGTCATAATATAAAATATTCAGTTTCACATATGAAAACATATCATATTTATCATATCTCATGAAAGCATATCATGTATCATATATATGCATCATGAAAGTATATCATATTTATCATGTATCATCAAAACATAGTTTCTCAACAACTCTCGCAACCATTCCAAAGTGTCTCATAAGCATCTCTAAGTAAATTATAAAATCTACTAGCTGCATCGTTTGCTGATTCTTCCTTTACCCCAGTTGGTACATAAATAGGATCCATAGCAAAACCCAATTTTGGTCCTACGACATCAAATATCAAATCCATATATGGATTATCGTGCACCACATCCACCCGTACATCAAAATTGTTCCAAAATTCTTCACCATGAAGCGTCCAATTCTGATAAGCACTCACAAAACCCTTCTTGTATAGGTGATGTCTAACGCTATGAGGTTTTTTTATAAATCGATTGTTCTTACACAACGTGCAGGGGCATCTAATCCGACCAGTGGGATAAACTGTACTAACACTTGCCATTGCAAATTCAATAAAACTGTCAACACCATTCATATATTCAAGCGATATCTCATTGTCAACTATCCTACGATACATCCATTCACGGTTTGCAGTCATTTTGTCCTATGATGTTACGGATATTATCCTAACCAGTTAAAAAAGAATCATCATAATGCTATGATGAAAAAAATATCAAATTTATCATGCATTCGTAGTAGATGTAATGATTTGATATATATCACACACACACACACACATATATATATATATATATATATATATATATATATATATATATATATATATATATATATATATATATATATATATATATATATATATATATATATATATATATATATATATATATATATATATATATATATATAATGTCATTCAATCACAAGAACTATGATGCATACATTGATATCTTAATATTTTCATGTGCAAAATCATTCATTTGAAGCATGTCTGAAGCATTGATAACTTATCATTTATTTTCATGTGCAAACTCATTCATAATATAATACATTCATTTGAAACATGTTTTCATGATAGAATTTCACATGATCAAATTGAAAGTAACTTCATGCAAGCATATATACAATCACATCAAACATTACAATACATTCAAATCATTCATATCAAAACAATGTCAAACATGTACCTGCAACAAATACACTCCAATATCCTACTAACTACTACCATGACTAGCATGAAATCCGAACTCCAAAAATAAGAACACTTCTATTTTTATACATTAAAATCATGCTCAGCATGATTTCTGAACTCCATCCAAGCAGTCTTAGATATCCACAACTAAGTGAGTGAGTGAACAAAAAAGCATTGTATCCAAGAAATTAAATAACTTGTGATGCACATGCATCACTTACTCACCACGGGTATTTATCCGATTTGCGTTGCTTTTGTCACTTACTTACCACGGGTCATGGGGCACAAGCAGGATCCGTTGCAGAATCTGCATGAGACACTGTGTTAAAATGAAGTTTATTACCCGATGACAAGGATGGTGACGCCCCCTATCAGAAACGAGCCCGGACAGAGAGACACAACCCTCTGCTGAAAGCGAGACAGGTAGGGGCGCTGCCCCTGCCAGTAGTAACGTCAAGGCAGAGAGTGAAACCCCCTGCCGAAACATTCATAGGAGACAGAGGGTGGGACTCCCTTGAAGGGAAGCATCGGGAGGCAGGGGAGTCTCGCCCCTGCCAGGGAAAACAAAAGGGCAGGGGGCTTCTCCCCCTGTCGATCATTCTCCGACAGCGGGGCGGAGCCCCACTGCAAAAGAAGTTAAGAGGACAGAGGGCCCCCTGTCAGCATTCGAAAGAACAGGGGTGCAACCCCCTGTCCTGCCGAAGATCGAGTCAAGGGGAGGGCCTGACAGAGGCGATCGAGGCCTCTGCCAGCCCCCACCGACTATAGAGGGATGGGGAGGGCTCGATAGAGGCTGTCGGGCCTCTGCTGGCCCTTCGACAACCATAGGGGGAAGGGGGAGGCTCCAGCATAGGGAAAAGGGGGAGGGTTACTTGTGGGCGGGCTGGGATCGTCAGCCCTCCGGCAACCAGAGGGGGAGCAACGAGAGAGAGAACGGGCGAGGGAACGAGAGGGGAACGAAAGATGAGGTCGTCAGAAAAAATAGAGGGGGAGAAACGAGAGAGAGAACGAGAGAGGGAATGAGAGAGGAGGTTGTCGGTCGGCAGGTGAGCAACGGGCGGACGATAGAGGAAACAGAAAAGGAAAAGGGGCTCACATTAAGGATTTACGAGAGAAATTAGCGACGAAACAATTTCATGGCTACTTGACGACAGAGTAGTGGCAGAAAATTTATGTCGGTGATCTGTCGCTAAAGTGCGACGAAACATGAGATAGATTTTTTCCGTCGCTACTCCATCGCCAAGTAGCGACGGAAGTTTTTCATCGCTAATTACGCAAATGTTTGCGTTGGATAATTTTCTCTAGATAATCCATCACAAATTGACGACGGATTATTTTCATCGCAAACATCCATCGCTAATTAAAGTTTTTCTTGTAGTGTAAACCTTTATGTTGCTTATTATCTTCATACCCAACATGTAGTTCACTAACACCCCTACCATCCAAGGTGACACCCACAAAAAATTGAACCTTGAGCACCCATATGATAGACAAGGCCCAACCCCACTATGCCAACCCCTTTTGAGGCAGTTTATGCCTCAATTCTAAACTCCTAATCTTGAGATCAGCTTAACATGGGCCAATTATGCTGGAAGACCATCCATCCAGTTTGCTGCTATGATTCAAATGTTGGAAAAATACAGGAACTTCAAAAGTTGTATGAACTGGAGACCAGTCAATGTACAGTAGGTGATGAGGTTTTTTCAGTTCATCAAAACAAAGGCAACTAAGCACATGCAACTTGTAGCTTGAGGACAACGATCCGAGCAATGGAAGTCGAGGTTATTTTGGGAAATGTCAAGGTTGTACTTTTTCTCTTCTAACCCAAAGAAAAAAATGAGTACTAGGGGTGGCAATCAGGTCGGGTTGGCGGGTTGGCGTGTCAGCATACCTCAACCCGAACCCGACCTGTTTATTAAACGGGTCGGCTGTGGCAAACACGAACCCGACCCGTTTAATAAACGGGTAACCCGACACGACCCGCCAACCCATTTAATAAATGGGTTGGGTCGGGTAAACGGGTTTTCAGGTTTGCGGGTCGGGTTGGCGGGTTGACGGATCGGGTTGGCAGGTACGCAGGTTGGAGGGTCGGGTTGACGGGTTGACGGGTTGATGGGTCGGGTTGGCGGGTTGATGGGTCGGGCAGACGGGTTGGCGGGTCGACCCACCCGCCTAACCCGTTTATTAAACGGGTCAGCCGGGTTGGCGGGTTGGCATACCCCCAACCCGAACCCGACCTGTTTAATAAACGGGTTACGCGGGTCGACCCGTTTATTAAACGGGTTGGCTTAAGCCCAACCCGAACCCGCCTAAGAGGCGGGTTGGCGGGTCGGGTTGGCTGGTCGTGTCAGAAATTGCCACCCCTAATGAGTACCACTTTGGTTTCAAGGAAGAGCTTGTCGACTGCAGAGTCAGGACAGTATCGGTGCATATCGGCCTATACATATCATATCATCAGTAGAAAATCGATCTGATACTAACTTGAAACGATTATTTTTTAATAAATGTAAAAAATGTTTGAAAAATAGTTTTTTAATATTACTTTAGTATTATTTTAATAGTTTTAACATGTATCACGTTCTGATTGACACAAAATATTTTTTAATTATTTTTTAGCTGATTCATATTGGTTTACTTGAGAATTGGTATCCGCTGATTCTGATTCATCTAAATCGTTGTCCAAATGATTCAGGGCCTATACTGACAACATTGGTCAGGACTGTAGAACAGGACCATTTGGCCCATAGTACATGACAACGTATCATATGAACGTTTCTTAACTAGCCTTAATGACTTTCTCGCAAGGCATGTGTAACATATTTTGCATTTACCATAATGGAATTTTCTCTCTCAAAAAAATAAAATAAAAGAGGGAGAAAAGGGAAGTGCCATGAGTGCCATTCATCTTTCTTTTTAATGATAGGGGAAACTGGTTTGCTCACTTAGGTCCTCCTAGCTCGCCATGGAATATATCAAGGTTGCTAGGAAGAAAAACAAAAATGAGAAACTAGATTTTCTAAGGACACGTTTCGAAGGCGAGAAAAATTCTTATAGGAAAATAAAGTTTTACCTGTGAGAAATTTTGATATGATGAGTTTTTCAAAAAAAAAAATTCACTTGTTTTTGTAGCATGAGAAAAATGGGCTGAAAACAAAAGAGATTTTTTTGCTTGTTAGTTTGTGCATGAAAAAATTTTCCTCCTGGCTAACAAATGGTAGTCCTAGGCTTCATAATCCAAGAAGCCAAAAAACAAAACAAAACAAAACAAAAACAGTAATGCAGATCAACACATTCACATCATCCCTTCCATGAATTTGCACTCCAATGTAAAAACCAAAACAGATAAGCGATCTGATTTTCATTCTCTTCCATAAAAAACACAAAAATTAATACACAAAACTGCATCTTTTTGAGGCAGAATACATCAAATTGTATTATAACCTGCAATATTAACAAAAGAAACATGCATCCACAAACTTGACATGCATAAAATCTCAAATAAATTTAAAAAAATCTAATTACAAATTAATGTCAACAAAAAGAAAGAAAAACTACCTCAATTTCCAGCTTGAACCACATGTGCTCAGAGTCCCTCCTGCCAGAAGCAATCCCCCATTGAACTTTTCTAAAAAAAATTGAAAAAATCAAGCAACTAATTCAACCGCTATTCTCCAAAATCACCAACTACACCTTGAATAAAAATCTTAAAAATTATATATAAAATGACCAAATAGATGTATTATTAAATAAAAAAATAAAAAAGAAATACCTGACGGTATCAACTAAAACCTTGTCCCCCGCCGCGACAATATTATAAATATGCCACATATCATCAGATTCTTAGAGAACAATCTGAATAAAAAGAAGAAAACAATCACACCAACAACAAACAAAATATTGTTAAAGGTACAATTCCAATTATCTACCTTGATGTTGTCGCCGTCTAGTGGTGATGATGATGCACCTACTATAACCTACCTGGTGAAGAACCTCTACAGGAGAAACCACCACCATTGCTTGATCGCTTGCGGCGGAAGAAGTTCCCGGTTGAGGGGGGCCACTAAACCCAAAGCCATGCGGCATGCCGCCGCCACTGCCACCACCGCCCATGGAGAAGCGGTGTCTCTGGTGGGAGGAAGAAGAAGAAGAAAGAGGAGCGGAAAGACATCTTAGGGTAGCTGGGCGAGAGAGGGGGCATCTCTCCTTAAGCTCAGAAAGCTTTTGATAGGAAATACTCCTCCACCCCATGGAAGAGTCTTTCCTATAAAAAATAGTACTTTTTAAAAAAGGTTTCTCAGAGAAACATTTTCTCCCATTTAGAAATGTCAAAAAAAAATCGTGCGATTTTTCGACCTCAGTTCACTTTTCGTAGATGTTCCCCGCTTCCAAACGTGCCTTAAGGTTCTTGTGAAGCAGAAAACATGATTTATATTTATATTTATATATGTGTGGATATTGTAAAAGTAAAAGTATTGAAAATATGCATGAAAAATATTATAAGTATGCAACATTAGTCCTTTTTAATATTATAATAACTAGTAAAAATTAATAAATTTATTTTTTATAAAATATGGTTACATTGACTATAGCTATAAAATTGTTATAAAGTTGGTTATATTTTATATAATTGAGTGCATAGTCAACTATTAACAAAATATTAAATATCTTAAATAAAATATTTAAGTGCAACATATCAAGAGATAAAAAAATAATAAAGTTACATTAGATTTTGAAATTTCTTAATTTCATTCAATGCATTACATTATTCATAATATTAAAAATTGCTATAATTTACTTTTTAAAATAAATAATTATTTTTTGAATAACATGTGTATCTCAACTTTTAATTGAAAAAAGAAATTTCTTAATTAAGAGAAATGTACAAGAAACATAAAAAAAGCTTGTTTTTTGCATAAAGTAAGTAGGTTTCCCAAGTGATGTGAAACGGTTTCTCAAGAGATGAGATTCCCACTATTAGTCCTTTCAATATCCTTGGGGTATACCTAGCTTTGGCCTTGTGGCAAAGGATGCTTACTAGTCAGTTTTGAACTCATGATGCTCTGTCAATTTGGTGATGTTCATGATCACCCACCTAGGGGTGGGCAATAGGCCGGCCCATGCCCCGCCCGTGAACCTAATCAGGCAAGGATAGGATTATAATATTATATATAAAATATATGTTATATATATATATATATATATATATATATATATATATATATATATATATATATATATATATATATATATATATATATATATACATACGGGCCAAGCCGGCAACTGCCGGCCAGCCCGATCGAGCCGAGGCCTGATGTCCACCCTTACCCACCACATGAGTAGAGCCCTAGTGGTAAGGAGCTATTCATCTTTTTGTTTTTGTTTTTTGTTTGTTTGAAAGGTAGGCTGGGGTTAGGCAAACCCCTATCAGTTTCAATCGTACCACTGGGGTTTTGAACCTGCAACGTCTCACCACAGGGAGATGTGTTATTCATCCTTTTTGTTAATAACAGGGAGAAACCACTATCATGGTTTAGGCATCTCGTTACAGATCGAGAGGTTCCACGTTGATCATAGCCTTGTTTTAGTGTTCATATTGTAGAGCTCTATGAATACTCCCCCAGGTATGGAACTCACGTCTTTCAATTTGAATGCCTTAAGCTGACCTAACTAACTAGGTATGTGGAGCTCTTGTGAACTAAGGGCTTGTTTGGATAACAAGAGGGAAAACTAGGTTTCTTTGAAACCTGGTTTTCTTTAAAACGTGGGTTTTGGTAAACTTGGTTTACCATGAACCAAGTTTTATTGGTATTTGGATGACCAATAAAACTTTGTCTCATTAGCCAGAGAAAATTAGTCGTCGCCAAAATTGGAATTAGCAACGGAATTTTTCTGTCACAAAATCCGCCACTAATTAGCGATTTTTTTTTTTTGTCTCAAACTCTGTCGCAACTTCGTGATAAATGAGTGGCAAAAATTTTCCGTCATGAATCTGTTGCTAATTAGCAACAATTTTTGCGATGAAAAAATTCCGATGCTACGTTTCGATTTAAACCGGCCCATCAAGGGCGCAAAATTCTCCTCCCTTGCTCTCTCTCTCTCTCTCTCTCTCTCTATATATATATATATATATATATATATATATATATATATAGCTCATAATAGATCAGTTAAGCAAAGGATAAACGAGAAGAAGAAGAAGAGAGTCATCGGAAAGACGCCTGAGCGGCGAGAAGTTCCCCTTTCCGGCGATGCCGAGCAAACGCAGGAGGGTGGACCCGCCAAGAGGACACCCGTGCAGCAAGTACTCTGAGCGCCCCCCCAATTTTTGGTGGCTAGTGTCTCTTTACTCTTCCCTTCGGCCCTTCGTCTTCTACTCGCCCAACAACGGTAACCCCAGGATTGACTGAACCGACTTCAACGCCACCAGGGAGCTCATCAGGGTAAACCAACCCCCCACCACGACACCTGAACCTTTTCTTTCTCTTCGCTTTTCATTTTCTTCAAATGGGATCCAGAGTTTTTAGGGCTTTTAGTCTTCTAATGTGCAGGTGGGTTCCTGATGGCCAGCTCTGTCCCACGGTGCCCAACCGGTCGAATTACATACACTAAATCGAAGACTTGTTGTCATTGGACGTCGTAGCGAGGTCGGTGGCCTGAGATCAAATATGGGGGTTTGACATCGGCACCGACGCAAACTGCATACATCCGCTCATCGGTGTGTCGCTTTTCAGGTGGAGCTTTGTTGGATCAGGTGACCGGTTGGTTGTGCACAATGTATTGCAAAGATTTTGTACCATTTAACGGCGAGGCTTAGCATCCTGTTTTATGATATTGTTTGTTGTGTTAGCATTGCACGAATCATTTTCCAGGAAGTTGGAAATGTTCAGAATTATATGAAATGTCTAACGTGAATAATTTCTCTGTCGCTCTTCTTGTGTGTTTTATAGGTGTTGCAGGTTCTCTTTTTCTATTGTTATTAAAATTGCAGGCATCATCACTATGGATTTTTCTCATCTGGTTTTGCTTGTTTATTTTGATTTAGTTAATTGTAGATTGCCCAATAAGTAATGGAATTACAGTGTTTAAGGAACTTGTATAATGTTAGTAATCTTTGTTGCAGATTTTACAGATGCTTGTAGTTTAGGAGTCATCTGTTCCATTGAAATGGTCACATATGAGATGATTCAATTGTAGGTATGGTGGTCAGTTCAAGCTTCATTTCTATTTTCTTTTTCATGGATGTTCTGCAGCTAATGAACCATTTCTATTTCCAAAGCCATTATATTATGCTACAAGTGTGTGTGGATGCATGTGATTGACAACATGGGCTGAAGTTTGAACTTCATTTGTAGGTATGGTGTGAGTGAATCTCAGTTCAATGAAGTCCTGAATATTGAATTGGAGTAGATAATCAAGGTCAATTTTATGTGTTTTTTTATTGCTGTAAAAGTTGTACATGAGACCGGCCCATCTATGGCGCCAAGTTGTTTCAAGAGTGATGCTCTCACTGAAAAAACTTTGAAGCCCAAGTTGGTGATTTTGGATAGTCAGAACTGATAGCTAATGTTTGTGCAATGTCTGACACATGAAAAAATTTAGTTGGTCTTATTTGGCAGCCTTATAAACCATATATGCATGCTTGAATCACTGTGACATTTTTTTGACAACCTTAGAACACATATCTGCATAATTGAATCACTATGAATTTTTTTTGTCAGCTTTAGAACACATATCTGAATTCTGTTAATCTCCTTCACTTTATTGCTAGTTTATGTGTCATTCAACCATGTTATTTTGATTGCCTTAGATTAGGTGCATTGCATATAATTTATTTCATTATATTTTGTTTATCAATACTAACATTTCGGTTCTCTAGTAGGATGCTGGAGATGGTCAGCATAGAGGAGCTGATGGAGGCATGGATGAAGGTGCAGATTGAGACAATGAAGAGGACGATGATCTGAATCTTGGCAAGGATTAGCTTCATCTGTTGAATTTGTTTCAAACGAAACTCTTTGTATATGTCCACTTGTAACAAATTAGAACTTGGCGAGGATTATACTGGGTTGTTAATTTTGTTTCACTTATAACTTGTGTTAAATTTGCTTCACCTACTTTGTATTTATATTTTTTATGTGTACTTTGCTTTTTATACACTGGATATATAAATTGTATAACAAGAATTTTTTTTTCGATATTTATATTTCAAAAAATTTGTTTTTTGCGATGGATTAATGATGGATAATATTCGTCGCTAATTAGTATCAGCCTCTAATTTAGCGATGGATTAGGGACAGATATTTATCCATCGCAAAACTGAATCGGTCGAGGATTTGCGATGGATTGTAATCCATCACAAATTTGTCGCTACAATAGCGACGGATTACATTTCGTCGCATAACTAAATTCGTGCATATTTGGCTACGGATTAGTGATGGATATGATCCATCACAAATTAGCGACAGAAGTAGGGACATATCAATTATGTCGCTACTTAGCGATGCGGATTATGCAATGGACGCTATTTGTTGTTAATCCGTTGTCAATCCGTCATTGAACGAATTAGTGATGGATTTGCAATGGATTAGCAACGGATAGTGTCCATTGCTAATCTGCATTTTTCTTGTAGTGTCTTTACTACTTCACATATACAACTAAAACTCGTTTCAAATATATTTAATTTCTTAAGAATAATATTAAATTATATTTTTTTATGGATTTAAAATGATGAATTGTTAATATTATAATACAGTGCTAGTGATAAGTGGGTTTCTATCCTTAAGAAATATGTTTTGAACTTAAGAAAGCTCGATAATTAAGATAACATCAATGGAACATGAAGCAGGAGTTTTAAAGTATAAATAGCAGATTGTTTATTTTTTGAGATAAATAAGCTGGGGTTAGGGAGAACCCCTTAAAGAGAAAAAGAGTAGAGAGAGAATAAAAGTGACAAGATATACGTGGTTCGGATATGAGTATCCTACGTCCATGGTAAGAGAGAAAAAGATCTTCATTAATTTGATGGAGGAGCATACATATGCTTAAATAGAGGAGAACAAAAAAATGTCAAGGCTAAGAGGGAGTCCATGAACCGATCTTCACATGTGGTAACTGACTCCTTATTCTGAGGAATCGATTCCTCCACTTTTGTTTTAATGATGTCGATAACCATTATTTTAGGGTTTTCGATCATACATGAAATCTTTGCATGAGGCTCATCCACATCAGCAACCATTTGACGACCCCTTCACATATGGAACTAACTCCTTCATATATGCAACTGATTCCTTTATTTGTGGAACTGGTTTCTTGTACTGAGATTTATCAATTATCGATAGGCTCTCATTATCGATAATCACTTTAGATTCACTCTCATTATCGATAATCACTTCAAATTTAATCAACTTTTTGGTTAATGGAGATTTCATCGTTAACTGAGATTTTATATCCACCGAATTAGCCACGAATGTAGCTTCATCTCTTCCTCTATCCAACGTTGCGTTAGACTCATTATCGTGAATTCTTTTAGTCTCCCTCAAACTAAGCTGTCTGTATATGCCAAGTTTGCTGCTCAAATCTCCAAATGGAGATTTCCCTAATGCCTTGGTAAAAATGTCTCCAAGTTGTGTATCCGATTTCACAAACTTTGTAATGAGATTTCCATGGGCAACCATCTCCCTCACGTAGTGAAAATCGATCTGAATGTGTTTAGACCTGTTATAAAAAATAGAGTTAATAGACATATGAAGAGCACTAATGTTGTCACAATAGAGAGTGGGCGGCTTAACAATAGGAATCCCAATGTCACATAATAGGGAAAGCAACCAAGCGAGCTCAGCTATAGTAGACATCATGGCATGATACTTTGCCTTAGAGCTTGATCTAGCAATGGTGTTCTGCTTCTTTACACTCCATGAGATACAATTGCTTTCGAGAAAGGTACAAAACCCAATAATAGCCCATTTTGTGTTAGGACAACCAGCCCAATTTGCATTGCAAAAAGCATATAACTCCAGGGTATTGTGAGACAAAAATTTTATCCCGAAATTAATGGTGCCTTTAACATACCGGAGGATTCACTTCACTGCTTGAAAATGTCCAACTTTGGGGGCATGCATGAACTGACTGACATAATCAACTCCAAAGGAAAGTTCTGGTCTCATGATGGTGAGGTATTACAAGGAACCAACGATGCTTCTGTATAGAGTAGGGTCTTCAAAATCTTGATCACTTTTCATGTTCACCTGTCCCTTGGATTTCATGGGTGTGCTCATAAGCTTGCAATCAAGCATTTTTGCCCATTCCAGAATTTTTTTAGCATATTTTGTTTGACAAAGAAACATTCCATCATCAGTATAGACCAATGGAGGTTGCCAAGGTCTTTAACAAGAAATTCCTTTTGTAATTTTACCAAAAAAATCATTAAGAAGGGTATTGTTGTTGCCCATCAAAACCATATCATCGACATAAATTAACAAAATCATAATATCCTATTTGGAATGAAAAGTGAACATAGAAGGATCTGACACACAACTTAAGAAACCATAAGTAAACAGAAAGTTTCTCAATCTTTCAAACCAAGCACGAGAAGCTTGACGCACACCATATATGGCCTTCTTGAGATCACAAACATGGTTGGGATAGTTTTCATCTTAAAAACCGGATGGTTGTTTTATGTAAACAACTTCATTCAGGGCACCATGAAGGAAAGCATTTTTGACATCTAACTGTTTGATAGCTCGGTGTTTGACAATAGCTACTGTGAGAACAACTATAATACAGGCAAGACGTATAACATGTAATAACCATGATTTTCTACTATTACTTTTGTTTATAAAATAAAATAATATGAAATATGCAAAATGGGCCTAAGATCCGCATTTCGGATCCAGGACCCATAAAGGGGTATTTATATATAATTAATATCATCTATGTTTAGATGTATCAAAAATAATAATAATAATATTAATAATAAATATTTAAAATAAAAATATAAATCTAACACAAGGATCCACAGTTGGATCCAACTTGTGGATCCATATCAAATGGGTAAGATGCGGACCCAACTTGGGGTTGGTTTTCGAGTCCCGGGTCCGGACCCGGGCCGCGCTCTGTGTAAAAAAAAAACTTAAGTAAAAGGGCGGGGCTCTGCCCGATAAAAAGGAGGGAAAACTGTTGTTAGGGAGGGGTCGTGCGCAACCATCGGGGAAAGGAAGGAAATCTCCATCCTTTCTGGGAGGCCTCCCTCCTACAAAAGGAGTCCTGAACGCCCCTTTCTCCCTCTCTCATTCTTTGTCTCTACCTCCATGTTGAACCCCCCTTTGCGATGCCAGAGCAGATGAGGTCGGTGGGAGCGGCTTTCCTTTCGCTGCAGCAACCTTCCCGTCACCATCTCCCTTCCTCTCTGACATCGCTCTCAAGCAGCCACCCTCGGTTGACAACCTCGATCCCTGTCGTCGGCATCCCTGGGTCTTCTTTTCCCCAAGCGCAAGATTTCTTTTAAGGTACATGTCTTTTTCTTTTGATTCCAAGGGAGAAATCGAATGCTGGATTCAATTTCGTGCGATATTTTGGATGGAATCCAAGGGGGAAATGCTTGTAGGGCTGATTTCTAGTTGTTCTTCCATCTTTTTCATGGAAAAATTTTTGTGTTTGCTATAACAGAAATTTTTATTGAGTCAGAAATGGTTCTTTTAGAGCCCTAGTTGGTGAATATCAACTTCTATGGCTGAATTATAGCATAGACTGAGTTGTGCATGAAAATACAGGCTGAAATCGTATAGTGTGCATGTATTTTTGCATAAGCGTATGCGCAATAGGTGCCTACTGATTTCAGTGGTTATCTATATGCACCTTTGAATAAGTTTCTGAAACAAATCCTATTGCCAGTGTAGTATTTTCTGAATAGGCACAGGCTTAAATTCGTTCTGCAAATATGTGGCAATGTGGTTATGTATACGTTCACTCAGACTCATTTTTAACGTATTAAGCATGCCCGATATTCTAAATTTTTTCTTAGTGTTCTGGTAGGCATGTTGTCATAAAGGTATGTATGTATTCACCTATACAAAATATATATATATATATATATATATATATATATATATATATATATATATATATATATACATATCTTTTTCTATGTTAGGCCTCAGCCAACCACAGTCGACTGAGCCATATGCTGGCAGCCGACGGGGTCGGTTGGTCTGGGGTCTTGACTTGGTCAGTGGGGTGCTAGCCATATAAAAATTGTATATATAATAGTAAAGTTTCTTTTTGTGTTAATTTTTTTCTGTGTGGACTCGGTCAGTGGGGTGTTGGCTCTATATAGTGCATGATGTTAATTTAAATCTGAAAATTTTCATTTGGTATATATGTTAAATTCCAGATCAGGGTTATTGTACATGTGTGTTAACTCTAAGACCTGTTATGAATGAAAAGTTCCGAGTGTTGGATTTATGGGAGGTGTTGAATCAAAGTAATGCATAGTTGACCCATATACCTGTGTCAAACTGAATAAATGTGTTGGGTTAGCGTTGTTGTTCAGGTCATTGAGAAACAGTGTACTTACAGTGTGTAGTACGATGTGTGTATGTGCTTTTCAAAAGAGAGCATTGCAATTACAACCATGTACACACTTGAAGATGAATTATGCATTGATGTTTATGACAAATAGAATCAGTGCATTATAGTACATCTGCACTTGATAAAAATAAGTATGTGATGTTATTTCAATGAAAAATATGCATTGCCAAGTATGTATGCACATGGTGGAAACATGCATTGATAGGTGTATGCAGGTGTTGATATCATGCAATTTACTTGAATATGCATACTCAAGGAAAAACATGCAGTCGTTAATGAGTAAATGCATTAAATGAGAACATGCATCTGACACATTATGCATAGAGAACGAAAGTGTACCATGGGCTGAATAGGTGCATTATATGAAAGCGTGCACTTGTCACTATCACATGAATTGACTGTAAACATGCTTCTAAATATCTTTGTTTCATACACACAGTTGAAGACTGCATTTGTGAATGTGCATTTAGAAAGCATGTGACTTGTGGCATGTTGTATGGTTTTTCTTAGGGTGCATCGATGTTCATAATAAATCATTGTGGGCTTGGTCGGCTCTGAGCTGTGGTTTGCTCTTTCCTTTATCAATTTAAATGCATCACAAAAATCTTATTTACTTTTATTGCATTGTATTGCATTGTTCTATGTGTTTACACGGGCGGGAACCTCGTGATGACTCTCACAGGGGTAAATGAGAGTTTTTGCTTTTGCTTTTGCATGCTGAATTGCAAAACTTAGTAATTAACATTTTAAATAAAAGATAATAAAAAAGAAACAGTGTAATGTATAAACTGAGATCTCCCATCTAGCGAATGGGCATCTTAGAGGTTCGGTTTTGGTGGACCACGAGAATACAAAAACTTTGTGTGCTTTACTTTGAACCCTGAACCCGATATTGAGGTTCTTTTTCCTGACCACGACTTTAGGGAGAGTACCATTTTACCTAGGGGTGGTATGTTCGACACCATTGTTGTTTTGGTATACCAAGAAAGTGACACTTATAGGCGTAGAGTGTCCCTTATGTCTCCGACATTAGATGTGGATGTCTAATGTTTTGAAGGTAATTTGATCGAGGGTTAAGTGAGAACCCAATAATAAAATACAAATTGTGTATCAAGCTACCCTAGGAACCTAACTTGACCTCAGGAATTTTTACCCGTGTGGAGTATTCGCGGGCAACGGTAAGTAAAAAGAAGAACTTAAATTGTATGTATTTTATAGGGCATGCATATAAAAAAGGACAGCCTTAAGGAACGATAATGATCTGTTCATGCATTGCACATAAATCATATGCATTTCTATTATGCATTAGAACATGCATGTTTTATCTGTTCTTTTAATTGTTACATGATGGTGGATGTGTGATGTTTAATTTCTAATGCATGTTAAATATCTTGCTTACTTAAATTGAAATTCTCGTTGTTGATTGATGTTCTTTCATGTTTAATTAATATTTCATGTTGTATAAATGCTTAATTGAATTATGTATTTGTCATAATTGCATCCCTCTAAATTATTCCATAAAATCTTATTGGTGTTCTTTAGCTCTCTTGTTTCATTAAAGAGATTTGTACGTCGAATTCTTCGAATTTCTGACCCCCTCTTTCTATGGGTTTTTGCAAAAGCAAAAAATCAGTTAAGCGACTAATGTCTGGGGAAGTCACGGGTGTCATGCACTTGCTAAACAGATCACAAATGGACAGTGTGGCTCTACTTTTATTTTTTTCATTTAGTTGTTATTGCACTCTGAATAGTTCATTTATGTGATTGTCTCTAGACTTAATACTCATCATTTCAATAAAGGTTTGGTTTGGTATGAATGATAATTATAAGCTCTATTATGGTTAGTTGTTTTATCCAATTGGGAGTGGAACTATAAAGGCCCCAGGTTTCTGGAAAGGTTTTCGTAATGGTTAAAAAAAAATATGCATTTTCAAGGGGTATGAGTTGGGGTCGTTAAAGGTTTGGTATCAAAGACATCATAATATCTTATACTTTTATCATTCTGTTTGCATTAAGTTTTTAATTTTGGTAAATGAGCCATGTTCTGCAGTGTCAGCAAGTCATGCCTCATACTCTAGAGCAGTCTCCTTCACTGGTAAGGCTATTTAATACTCTTATTTAAGCATTGAATCTCTTAATGCTTGTTTGTATTCATGAGTAATTTTCTTATGGTGTGCATTAAAAATATTTAATGTAATCACATGAAATTTTTTTTGTTCAGGATCAACCCCATGGGGGTAGGATCGAAAAGGGTCTAATTTTGTGCAAAAAATATGTGTGTTGTAGATGTTGTATTCACGTAGAGGTGCTTCATCTTCTATCGGTGCTCCCGCAAACTGGCAGGAGCAGAGAGACTTTATGATGGAAGTCATTCACACCGTGATCGAGACCATAATGACTCAAGCGACACAAACAACACAGGCGGTGCAGGCGGCACAGACTGTGCAGGCGGCGCAGGCAGCAGTGCATGCAATGGCGCATGGTACTCTTGTTGAGGTCATTTCGAACGCAAGCATAGTTTCCTTCGAGAGGCAGCAAAGAGCTGGGTTAAGGAGATAGAGCGAGCGTTCGACGTCCTACCTGTCATCGAGGACAGGAAGCCACTATTTGGCATCTACCTTCTAAAGGGCGATGCCAAGAAGTGGTGGGACACCCTGCGAAGGGTGAAGTTTGTCGACTGGGATGAGATTCCCTTAGAGACATTCAGAGAGGAGTTTCTGGATGCATATTTTCTCTCTTATGCCAAGGATCAGATGCAATAGAAGTTCCTCGATTTGACTCAGGGGACCATGAGTTTGGTGGACTATACCACTAGATTTCGGAGCCTCGAGAGGTACTGCCCAAACCTCTTCAAGAATGAAAAGGTGAGGGCGACGAAGTATATGCGCGGGTTGAAGGATGATTTGCAGACTCGTGTGCTGATGAGTTGACCTACTACCCTAGCCGATGCGATCAAGTCAGCCACAGTCCTGACAGAGGACTAGAAGAGGTCCATGATCACATTTCAGAAGGGAGGTGGCAACAAAGGTGGTTCTTCGGGCAGGATGAGGAAGAACCCATCGGTAGACGGAATGATGCAAGGTGGCAATAAGCAGTGGACCAGCGATGGGTGACAGCAGGGTCGACCCCAGTAGCAGAGGTAGTAGGGAAAGGCCCCGCCAGTGTGTCGCAAGTGTGGCAAGAGCCATCAACTGGGCTTTTGCCCTATGTTCAAGGGGGTCTGTTTTCAGTGCCAACAACCAAGTCACATCTTTCTATTTTGTCCAAACAAGTCAACGGCTTAGGGAGGACAGCAGCAGTAGCCCCCCCAGCAGCAACAAGGTCAGCGCAGGACCAATGGGCGAGTCTACGCGGCTACAACAACTACTCAGGGTGATCAGACTGACCTGACCAAATGTATCTTCTTAGTCATTGATCACTTTGCACATATGATATTTGATTCAGGTGCAACCCACAGTTTTATTTCTACTTCATTTGCAAAATTGCTCAAGCCGATTCCTTATAGCCTTGAAAAGGCTCTTGATGTGATGTCACCTATGGGTGCATCCTCTTCGTGCAGAAAGTATTTTCTGGCAGTTTGCATTGTGATCGAGGGGAATAAATTGTCTACCGACTTAGTCATACTAGATATAACATTTTATGATGTCGGTCTGGGTATGGACTGATTATCTGGACATAATGCTACCCTTCAGTGTTGGGGTAAGAAGGTTATCTTGGAGCGTCCTGATTTGTCTGCATTGTCCTTCCATTCGACCGAAACGACAAGTGAGGTGAAAATTGTTTCTGCATTAAAGATCTCCAAGTACCACAAGCAGGGTTGTATGATGTTCTTGGCCAGTGTGTCCGCTCAGGACAATCAAGCAACACCCTTGGAACAACTAGACATTGTTTGTGAGTTCCCAGATGTCTTTTTTGAGGATTTATTGGGTTTGCCACCGCATTGAGAGATTGAGTTCTCGATCGAGCTAGTGCCTAGTATGACACTAGTTTCTCATACCCTGTATCGCATGGCACCTGTGGAGTTAGTAGAATTGAAGAAGCAATTGCAGGAGCTTCTTAACAAAGGTTTTATCAGACTGAGTGTGTTTCATTGGGGTGCACCGGTCCTCTTTGTCAAGAAGGACGGTTCAATGCGGCTTTGTATCAACTACCGTATGCTAAACCAAGTGACGGTGAAGAACAAGTACCCATTGCCTAGGATCAATGATTTGTTCGATCAACTGAGGAAGGCAAAGGTGTTCTAAAAAATCGACCTTCGTTCTAGGTACCATCAATTGAGAATCAAGACAGGAGATATTCCGAAGACAACATTTAGGTCCAAATATGGGCATTATGAGTTTCTGGTGATGTCCTTTGGACTCACCAATGCCCCTGCAACGTTTATGGACCTAATGAATCAGGTTTTCAGTTTATGGCTGGATTCGTTTGTCATTGTGTTTATCGATGACATTCTTATTTACTCAGAGAGTGTGGAAGAGCACCGAGAGTATCTACGGATCGTATTACAAACACTGAGAGACCTTAGCGGATCCCGATCTTGTTGGTGGCAGAGTCGTGGGTGCCCGGCCACACAATGTCCTTGGTTCCTGCCTTTGCAAGCTAAGCGACAACATCTAGGTCTTGCAGTTAGCGGATGTATGTACGGAGTTGGGGAAGGAGATGCCCCTCTGCTCTTGGAGTTGTGAGAGTTGAAGGTTCTTGCACACCCGCAACCAAGCTCTGATACCACTGTAGGTTTTAGGATCGGGGCGTGCATGAAAAATTTTAGAAAGAGGGTTGATTAATGACCTGCATCAGGGGGGATCCTTGATCCTCTTGGGATAGGAGAATTTAACCTCTCCTGGGTAGCCGTTATCCAGCCTAACTGTCCCATTGGATTCTCAAACATGCTGAAAATCCAATGTATAATGGACCCCACTATGATTCTGGTGGTGTATATCTCAATGGCCCACTAAATGGGTCATTGGATTCTATGTGAGACCCATTTAGTCACACTGGATCCATACCAAGATCCAACACTTTTGCCTTTTAACCCAATATTCCTTGCTCATAGAACAACAGCTTAACTTTGAAAATTATCCATGCAGAAAGGAAGATTATGAATTGTGCATGACATGCTTCTTTCATGTGGGAAATGTGGCCGAGTTTACAAGGATTGACCATTCTGCCCATCAGCCAACCGAGTGTTATACTGGCAAGAGATATAATATGGTCTAATTGATTTTTTGTTTTTTTTAATAGATTGAATGTTTTCTTTGTATTTTGTATGTATACTGGCAAGAGATATAATATGGTCTAATTGATTTTTTGTTTTTTTTAATAGATTGAATGTTTTCTTTGTATTTTGTATGCGATATGGCACATTTGTGTTTAATAATGTTTTTACTTGTTTGTAACCCTAGGTTCATGTTAAGCTTGTACACAAAACCAATTTTATGACCACCTTCACATATGAGGTCATCAGGAGCTAAATGGACGAGTCTCTTTAACCTTAATCAGTTCTCTTCTTCGATTCCTAAGCATTAGAGTGGTATTATAGCTAAAAGCGATTTGATTAGAGATGAACTTGTAAATCAAATGCATGATTGTTCATTATCCATTAATCTTCGGTTTTCTTGATCTTTTTTCTCTCCCTCTTCACTTTCTACATTCCTTCTTATGTCTCTTTTTTGTTCTTAATTCTTTTGCCTCTTGAATCTTTTCCTTTTGGGTTAGCTTATTATTTTTTTATCTCCACTTGATCCTGTCTTGTAATATCCATTCTCCTAAGATTTCTCTATTTATATTTCAAAAAGTGGAGAACAAAACTTCTGTCTTTGGCTGTTAATCCTGTTACTTCAGCACCAAATATGCCAGTACACACGCACATACTTGGAGAGAGAGAGAGAGAGAGAGAGAGAGAGAGAGAGAGAGAGAGAGAGAGAGAGTGAGTGAAATTACTTTTTTGCATAGTCTGAAGAGGTGTTTTATCATATTTTACACAACAGAAAGGGTGTGTTAGATTAGGTATCTTTCATGTTTAGAGGTTTTTTTGGAGTATAAAAAAACAGCGGCTTATACTGCAGTAAAACTTCTTTTTTAGGGATGACTGGAGAAAAACCGCCTCATTCACTGAGTTCATTGGCATAAAATGGCAGGTTCCTCTTGCCAACCAGAGAGTAAACCCAGCTTCGTCCATGTGGCAAAGAACAAACAGGTGTGAATTTCGAACTTGTGACATCCTCTCAACTTGCTGACATTCATGAATCACCTTTTGGATATTTTATTATCAATTTTTGGTGCATATTGCAATAAAGCTTGATGTTAACAGATTCAAGTTATTTCGTTAAATCAATTCGATGCAAAGAACGAGTAAATAAGTAATGACAAATACATTTTAGGGGTTCAAATTAAGCAAAAGCACCTAGATCTAAATTTTTTTGCAGGATTCTAATTATCGCATTCCTCTCAGAACACTAAGAATGGAAATCATAATTGCAGGACACCCTTAACACCTGAACTCTGATTGATTCCTATTTCACTTTTGCTGCCAACGATCACCAATTTTTATATCACCCATTTCTGCTCAATGGCCATGTTCATTAGAAAGCAAGTTTTATTTTAACTAACCAAGAAATATTATTGCTGTTGCTTTTTTGCACTAATATTTTTAAAACAACAAAAAAAACTGACATCAGTAATATCTCTTAGGCCTTAGGTGCAACATATTTAACTAGACTGTATCCATATTTGATGCTACGGCACACCCAAATAGTTCTTTTTGCACTGCATCAGCTACAGATACATTACTTGAGACTCACATAGAATATGACATTCTCTTAGACAACAGGGATTGCTAGGTGAGAGGAGAGAAGAGGGATACAAGAGACGCTCCAAATTTCTCCTTCGCTTCCTTATCGAAGGGTTCATCTCCGAAATACATGTCAAGGTATGCTCTGCAGAGCAGCTCGCTCTGCAACTTGCCCACTTCCTCACCCTTCACTGCGCACAGAACATTACGAGTTAATATATAGTCTGCTTCTCTTGTACTAATAAACTTCAAAAAAAATGAATTGTCTTAATTCAACTGCAAATCCTCTTACACTAGTTGCCCACAACACCTGGCTTTGTGAGTTGTCCTAAGGTGTTAAGTTAAAGGGCGTTCCCAGTATGATACTCGGAGTGTGTCCTTTGCTGCAAGGCCAAAGCCAGCAGGAAACTATCCCCAGTGGGCAAAGGAGGGCACCGAAACAAGGCCACAGTTAACATGGCACTAGGGATGCAAACAGATCGGATCCAGATCAGAAATACATAGGAAAGTCGGATCTGGATTGAATCTGAACAGCCCAAAATCACAAAACTTCCATACTGGATCCAGTCCATTTGCATCCCTGCATGGCACCCCTCAGCCAGGAATGGGATGTTCGAATCATAACGCTGGTTCTCCTCTGTTATGAAAAAAAGAGACAGAAAAAAGGGAGTTACCTTTTGTCTGCAGTGTATATCCTGGAAACCTGGTTATCTCAATTACAGAACCAACAGGTAACTTGATGCTGTCCTTGGCTCCTTCCATTACCCTTGTGCAAAAAGAAAAGAGAAAACGAAAGGGAGCAGTTAATCTCCAATAATAGATTTAAGGTCAACATGAATCCACCTGAGCAAGAAAGATTAACATACTTGCTTAGTAGTTCTTCATGCTTTTCACCGCTTAGTTTCTTGATCGATGCACCAAGGCCTTCACCAAATTGGTTGCGTACCAGGCTCATTGTCAGCCCTCTGAACACGATTACGAGCCTCACCATAATCTCGATATCGCTGTTTATGACCAAATCATACAGCTCTTGTCCTGGTTTCTCTGGTATCTTGGGGAATTTTGAATGTATTAGCTCCTTCAGTTTCACGTTATCAGCATATATTCCTGGATACACCATTTGAAGCTATGACATAATTCCAAATGGAACAAAATGTTAATCTAATGTTAGAATTGTATGAGATCCATCTTTAGCGCCTCGAATTTATCATCTCAAAATAAGTGGAATGTAGTAGCTGCTCGCACTTTTGGTTGAGTTGTGAAAGTTAGTGAAGGGAAGGGAAAGAACTCATTTTTTAAATCTAACATTCTTAAGACCAAAGTCTCGGGCAGAAAAAGAGGGAGAGCTCCTTGTTCCTGGTTCTCTTGTAGCTGAATATTTTGGAACCACAAGAATCATCAAAATGAGATTCTATCCTAGAACCTTTTGTTTTGGGAGGAGTTGCTCTTTGAAGGATACAATATGATGAACATTGTAAGCAATTGTTGTGAGCAATTGTTGAATATCATCAGCTTCTATGTTAAAGTCTGAGAGGTGGTGGTTTACCATGTGTCATGTTTCTGATCTTTTGATCATTTAAACTCCAACCAGTGTCACCAATTAGGGTTGGAAATGGGTCGAACCAAAGATGGGTTTCTGAAATTTTTGGCTATTTTGTATCCGATTCAGATCTCACTTGGTAATTCACAGCCAGTTTGCAGGGCTCTTTTCCTCCACAAAGAGAAACTTGAAGAAATAAAATGAAATAGTATCCACCAAAATGAATGGGAATGATATGTGAATAACTGGATATATGCTTATCTGCACTTACCAAATGCATAAATCTTAAAACTAAGGCCCAGCACCTTCTTCTTCCTTACACCAACAGCATCCAAGCGCTTCCCATCTTCAAGACTCAAGGGGAAGGCAACCCCTGTCTTTGGTTCAACAAGCTCTGCCTTCTTTTCCTCCTCTTCCTTGTTCAAACACTTTTCCTTCAGATCCTCCTCCTTGTGAACCTCTACAAGTGTAGCCATCTCCTTCAATGGAGAAATCAAACACAAGAATGAGCTTAGCAGGTGCAGGGGTGTCCCTCTTATAGAGGAAGAGAGAAGAAGTTGGTTGGCTGGAGAATTTAATGTGTGGCCAACTGCTACTGACCCATGTGGGTCCGGTCAATACTAACACATCTCTTCCAGTTATTTCCATCCATATTATTGACGGGAATTTATTGGCCTGTGAGAGTATTAATTGCAAGGTTGGTGCAAAATTCACATCAAAAGTGAGCTAAGACAATGAAGAAAATGACTTGCTTCTTATTCTAAGTAGAAAATGATCAGAATTGGATAGTTGGTGGCTGGGCGGTTTTCTCTTGGAAAAATATGTATGAAAGTAAGAGGTCCATTGTCTGGACCGTGTAGATTGCGTGAGCCTGTTATCTGGACACGCTGCCAGAGGAAGCAGATCAGTTCATGCTGAACATGAGCGTTTTTGCTCATGTGGACATCATGGCCGTCTGTTCGCATTTTGGATGAATGCCACCTGGTTTTTTTGTTGAGTTTTGAGCTTTTTAAAATGCAAATAGGATGGCTACGATGTCGGCACGAGAAAAAACGCTTATGTTCAGCATGACCTGATCTGCTTCCAGCATGTATCATATGCACAGTGACAAATATCGCGAGATTTATGAAAATCTCACGATAATATCGTGAGAAATTACCTGAAAGTTTAAAATGGTAATTTCTCATGAGATTTTCAAAATATCATGAGATTTATGAAAAAACATAAATACTGTGATTTAAACATGATATTTACGTTTTAAACGACTATTTATCGTAAAAAAAAACAGTGTATTTTTTATTTTTCAAATATTTTTATTAATATTTTCTTATAAAAATATTTTTTATACTTTTAAATTTATTTTTTTATTGCCGATATTTTACCGAAAAAAAACACAAGATATTTTGTCGAAAAAAATGTTTGTCACTGTGATCATATGTAGGGGTATGGTATTGAGTCTGGACTAGGATCTAATTGGACTCATTATAAGAGAAACCAGACCCTGGCCATACCAGTAAAACAATATTTCTTTTTTATTTTTACATTGAAAAATTGTGGGTCTTAATCGAAACTCGGGTCGGGCCCGGGTCTGGTCTAAAATTTCATCAACTATACCCAGGTCCATGTATTAATCAAACCTTCAGGTCCGGACCCAGGTCTTAATCGGATTTTCTTATTTATCAACATACCCGGATCCTATAGGGTTTGGTACGATCGGGTCTGGGTAAATCGGATCCGTTGACAACACTCATATATGCCTTGTGCACCGAGCTTGTGTGAGATTATTCCACAAATATCACCTGTATTTTCGAAGGCCGTTATAATACCGCCAAACACACGATATTTTCAAAATATCATGTATTTTGAGAATATCAAAGTCTTACCATGACATTTATGCGATAAAAAATATTTTATAGTTTTTTTATATTATTTATATTTGCTTAAGTGTTATGTTTTTTTAAATCGCAACACAGAGCCACTACGCTATATGTAATGCTGAGCTTTTTGGAGAAAAAAAACAGAATCTCTAAATTATTGTAAGATTTTCTCTGATCACCTGTATTTTCCTACGAATGAGATTTTTAACATTGGTGAGCCAATGTTCTGAATCATCTCCAAATGAAAAGATGGGAGCGCCAGTAAAGGTGAGCATCGGGTTGGGTGGGTAATTGGTGCTCAGTTTGGGCTGTCCTGTGCAGCCTGAGCCAGTAAGAGTTGGACCCAACCCCACCTGACTAGTAAACAGGCCGGTCCCAGGTAGGGCAAAAAAGACCTCAATGGAGCCCAGCCTGGCCAAGTCTGTTTACTAGTCAAACTTAAAGGGCCTGACCTGATCCATGGCAAGACCTGGATCCAGTCCGAACCCAATAAGAATCAGTTCGAGCTTCAACGGGCTTGGTTCTGGGTAGGGATGTAAACGGGTTGGATTTGGGTAAGATTTATCCGTTACCAGCCGGAACTAATCAGACTTGGATTCAGAGTCGGATAGGATCCAATATTGGATTCAGAGTCGGACGGGGGCATGGGTTATGAGTAGGGGGTGTCAACGGGTTTGGTTCGGACCCAGGTAGAACCAGACTTGGACCTGATTTTGGGTATGGTATTGGGTCCAAACCCGGGTCTAATCGGGTCTACTATAAGAGAAACCATACCCCAGACCTAATAAGAACTATATGAACCAGACCCATACCACACCCGGTAAAATAATATTTTTTATCATTTTTATATTTAAAATTTGTGGGTCTTAATCAGAACTTGGGTCGAGCCTGGGTCTGGTATAAAATTTCACAAACTATACCCGGATCCATGTATTAATCGGGACTTTGGATCCGGACCCGGGTCTTATTCGGGTCTTCTTATTTATCACCATACCCAGATCCTATAGGGTTTGGTCCGGGTCAGGCCCAGGTCTGTTATAAAATTTCACAAACTATATCCAGATCTATGTATTAATCATACTTTTGGGTCCGGACCTGGGTCTTATTCGGGTCTTCTTATTTATCACCATACCTGGACCCTATAGGGTTTGGTCTGGGTCGGGTCTGGGTAAACCTGACCCGTTGACACCTTAGTTATGAGATCCAACCACTTTGAGCATAGGTCTAGGGATCATGCGGTACTGCCTGCACACTGTAACCCGTCATTACCCAAAAGAAAAAGATGGTTGGGGATGAGTTTGAGATAGTCTTTGGGCCACCAAGTGAATGATTTTTTGTCTCATAGAACATGTTCCCAACTAAGATTATTGCACTATAGGGTTTTAAGACGATGGATGTTGACCTGATGTCCCTGTTTGTCAATTTGGCTCATATCAACAATTTCAGTTTTTTAAAACTAGGTGCAAAATGTTGACCCATGAAGGGAACTTTTTTTTATAAAAGAGTGGTGCAGCTCCCACGGTATATTGTCACAGCTGCCTTAGATGCCGTTCATTCATTTGATGAATGACAACCAGTACACCATCTATAACTTTTTGTTTCAGCTATTCATTTTTTGCATTGTAAATGCCGTTCATCTAAAACTTGAATGGCTCTCAAAATATTTAGGGGACCCATCTAAAAAACAATCTATCCGTTCATGGTGTTCTAGCTGCCATTCATCAATCGATGAACACCATCAGACCTGACTCTGGCTCTCTCGAAAAAAAAAAAGAATTTGGCAAAATTTCTTTGAAATTTACTTGAGTTCTTTGTAGGGTTTTATGAAAATCTCTCCTAAATTTTGAAAACGTTTTGGTGAAATTGTGCCCGAAATTGATCGTCAACCATATGCAAAAGAGTCATTTGAAGTATCTTGCACATATACTTCCCGTTTACATCCAAGGATTTCAGACAAATCATGAGATAATGAGTTAAGGATCCAAGAAAGTACCATATTATTGCACCAAACCTATGATGCTAGCGTGGAAGAGGTGGATTCAGGCTTTGACACAGATTCATTAACGAAACCCATTTTATTTTTTGTGGACAGGGCAACTGTCATGGCGCAACTCCAAGATGGGTAGTTGTCACCGGTGAGTGGACTCGTCACCAATATTTGTCTGGAGTTATTTGATTGATGTAGATAGTAGGGATTGTCATTGAACTCGACATTCCCTTGAGTTTGGAGTCGCTCAACATTGAGGTTCTCAGTTTGGCTCATGGTGAAGAACAAGCCCCTTGGAGTACAATGGAGATGAAAATGAACTAAATTCACATTAATCATGGTAGAAGCTTTGATACCATGTGAATGAGATATGCTTCACATGAAGAGTAAAAAAATAGAATTTGATGTCTTGTATTCCGAAAAAACACAATAGCTTATATCTACATTTTTGGAGCGATCCCATATTTCGTTGGATTTAGAGATAACACAAAAAAAAGAAGGAAAAGATAATTCAGTTACAACAAATGAATGTCGACTTAAGCATTCCATCTGACCTTAGCACTCTCTTTGATAAGTTTTCAGACTTAGTCATTATCCACCATTTGATTGTTATTATTTTGCAGACTTATCATTTTGTTGTTATCCGCCTATCACAATTAGTCATGATATCATTAATATTCTTCCTCAAGTTGGAGCATGGAAATTCAACATGCCTAACTTGCTGACCAAATATTTGAATTGATCATTCACTACAAAAAAATAGGTTGTTAGTGACGGAATTTCGAGACGAAATAATTCCATCGCTAACTAGCGACGGATTAACGAGCGAAAAACATATGTCACTATAATCAATGAAATTTACGAAAATAGCAACGAAAGATATCCCGTCGCAAAATCCGTAGCTAATTAGCGACAGATTTTGCGACAGAATATTTTGTCGTAACGGATGCAACATTTAGCAACGTCATTTGCGACAAAAGATTTTTCGTCGCTAATTAGCGACGGAATATATTCTGTCGCTATGTTCGTAAATTTGATTTACGGAGGCTTAGCGACGGAATTAATCCGTCGCGAATTATCGCATAAACCTAATCCTAGACCTCTTTTCCTTTTCTTCTTTCGCTGCTCCCGTCGTTCGCCGTTCGCTGGCCCCGCCGTTCGCCGCCACCCGGAGACAGGTATTAAGGGGGTCGCCCCCCCTGCGTTTTCCGGCAGGGGGTTAACCCCCTGTCTGTTTCGGCAGGAGGTCGACCCTCTGCCAAAACAGGCAGGGGGTTCACCCCTTGCCGGAAAGGCAGGGGTTAACCCCCTGCCGGAACAGCAGGGGGTCGACCCCTTGTTGTTCCGGCAGGGGGTCGACTCCCCTGCCAAAACGCAGGGGGTTAATCCCCTACGTTCCGGCAGGGGGTCGACCCCCTGCGGTTTCCAGCAGGGGGTCGACCCCCTGTGTTTTCGATAGGTCATTGGGTACTGGGCTTCTCAAGGCCTATGCAAAATGTTTTCATTTGCCTCATTTTTTTTTGTGGTAACTTCATTTTAAAAAAGTATTTTTTTGTGCAGATTTCTCAACGAAACTAGCTTGTGCTCAGCCACCCGTGGTAAGTAAGCGACAAAAACAATGCAAATCGGGTAAATATCCGTGGTGAGTAAGTGATGCAAGTGTATCACATGTTATTTAATTTATTAGATATAACATTTTATTGTTTACACACTCACTTAGTTGTTGATATTTAGGGTTGCTTTGTTGGAGTTCGGAGATCATGCTGAGCATGATTTTAATGTATGAATATGGAAGTGTTCTTATTTTTGGAGTACAGAGTCCATGCTAGGCATGGTAGTAGATAGTGGAATATTGAAGTGTGTTTGTTGTAGGTACATGTTTGCCATTTGTTTGATATGAATGATTACGATGTATTGCAATGTTTGATGTAATTGTATCCATGCTTGCATGTAGTTAATTTCAATTTGATTATGACTTCCATGTGAAATTGTATAACGAAAGCATGCTTTAAATGATTGTATCGTGTCATTAATAGTTTGCACATGAAAATATTAAGTTATCAATGCATGCATCATAATTCTTGTTATTGTATGACATCATATATTGCATGATAAATTTGATATTTCCTTCATCATAGCATTCTGATGGTTCTCTTTTAATTGGTTAGGTTATTATTCGTAACATCATAAGAAAATGACTGTAAATGGATGTACCGTATGATAGTGGACAATGAGTTATCGCATGAATATATGGATGGTGTTGAAAGTTTTATTGAATTTGCAATGGCAAGTGTCAGTACAGTGGATCCCACAGGTCGGATTAGGTGGCCCTGCAAGATTTGTAAGAATAATCGATTTGTAGAACCTCATGGCGTTAGACATCACCTATACAGGAAGAGTTTTGTGAGTAATTATCAGAATTGGACGTTTCATGGAGAAGAATTTAGAAACAATTTTGATGCACGGGTGAATGTGGTGCACGATAATCCATATATGAATTTGATATTTGATGCCGCAGGAACAAAACTGAGTTCTGCTATAAGTCCTAGTGATGTAAGAACTGCCGTAAATGAAGAATCATCAAATGATGCAGCTAGTAGATTTTATTATTTACTTAGAGATGCTAATGAGCCACTTTGAAACGGTTGCTAGAGTCACACTATCTTGTTTGCAGTTCTTCAACTAATGAATTTGAAGTCCGAGTATAATTTGAGTCAATCATGTTTTGACTGTTTGTGCATGATTGTGAAGAGTATGTTGCCCAAAGATGAGAAATTGCCACAAAATTTCTATCGTGCGAAAGTTATGGTCAACGCTCTGCGTATGGGGTACAAAAAGATTGATGCTTGTCCAAATCACTGCATGTTGTATTTCAAGGAGCAGGAAAACAACATATCATGCCCATCATGTGGGCATCCTTGGTTCAAGCCAAAGACAAGAGACAATGGTAGCACGAGATCAAAGGAAGTTTCATACAAGTCACTCCGCTACTTTCCTATCACTCCTAGATTGCAACGATTGTATATGTCTTCAAGGACAGCTAAACACATGAGATGGCATGCAAATAAAGTTTGACACAATGAAAATAAGATCACGCATCCTATTGACACTGAAGCTTGGAAGCACTTTGATCGTACTCATCAGAACTTCACAATGAAAGTGCAAAATATTAGACTCGGTCTATGTACAGATGAATTTAATCCATTTGGGGGTAGATCAACTCCATACTCATGTTGGCCAGTATTTGTAACTCCATACAACCTTCCACCAAGCTTGTGTATGAAACGTCCAAATCTTTTCTTGTCTCTGTTGATCCCTGATCCGACCTCACCTGGCCAAAATCTTGATGTATATTTAAGGTCATTGATTAATAAACTAAAAGTACTGTGGGATGATGGTGTTACCACGTATGATGCCCACAAAAAATAAAATTTCAACATGAAGGTCGTTGTTCTATGGATAATCAGTGACTTCCCTGCATATGATATGCTATCTGGTTGGAGCACACATAGGAGGTTGGCATGTTCGTACTGCATGAAGGATTCCAAAGCTTTTAGATTGACGCACGGAAGGAAGCCTTGCTAGTTTGAGTGCCATTGTCGATTTCTACCTAGCGACCATCTGTTCCGACGACAAAAGAATGTGTTTAAAGCAAACACAACTGAAATGGAAGGTTCATCCACAAGATTGTCTGGCATAGAGATTCTAAGAAGATTGTGATACTTTCCAGATGTATTAACAGATGCCCGCAGTCCTACACCCTTTCGTGGATTTGGGAAGGATCACAATTGGACAAAGAAATCTATTTTTTGGGAACTACCATATTGGCCGACCCTATTGATATGACATAATTTGGATGTGATGCATGTGGAGAAAAATGTGTTTGATAATGTGTTCAATACAATAATGAATGTTAAAGGGAAAACGAAGGATAATTCGAAGGTCCGTATGGATTTAAAAGTAATATGTAAAAGACCAGAATTGGAACTCAAAGAGTATAATGACAAAATACTGAAACCAAAGGCAAAATACGTGTTTGGACCTGATAAAATAAAACATGTATGTTAATGGTTGAGACAATTGAGATTTCCTGATGGATATGTCTCTAACATTGCTCGGGCTGTGAAGATTGACGATGGACAATTATATGGGTTGAAGAGCCAAGATTGTCATATCTTTATGCAACGATTGATACCCCTGGCATTCCACGATATGTTAGACAAACCTATATGGGGGGTATTGTCTGAGTTGAGTGGATTTTTTAGAACATTGTGTGCATCAGAAGTCGTAGTATCTGATGTAAAGAATCTCGAGGACTCTGTCATCACCACTGTTTGTCTGCTAGAAAAGATATTTTCGCCAGCATTTTTCGATGTTATGGAACATTTGATCATACATTTGTCATATGAACTAAGGGTTGGTGGCCCTGTGCAATATCGATGGATGTACCATTTTGAAAGGTATATGTTTTTTTATATTTGTCTCTTTAATGACAGATATTTAAAATTTGAAATGTATATTTTTGCTAGATGCATGTTTGACCTCAAAAAAAAAGGTTCGTAATAAAGCAAGAGTAGAAGGCTCTATTTGTGAGGCGTACATTTTAGAAGAGATTTCAAATTTCTCATCTATGTACTTTGAAACTCACAGTCCAACACGTTACACATGCTCGCCTTGTAACGATGATGGAGAACAAGTAACTGTAGCTAACAAGCTGTCGATATTTCAACCACTTGGTCATGCATTTGGTAGTTGCCGATCAAGGCTCTTGACAGATCGAGAGCAAGACGCAGCACATATCTATATTCTTTTTATTTGCTCAGCGATCGACCCATACACCGAGTAAGTATATATGGACGCAACACAATTATAAATCCTTTTATGTTCTATATGTGCATACATGGTTCACTAATATAAGTATTTGTGGTTTGCAGACGATTTGATCTGGAGTTGCAAAGAGAAGTTTCACATCTCACTG